>NW_006238922.1:6341365-6370660 GCF_000375325.1 Capsella rubella | reverse complement strand
AGCAATATTGACCGGCCACTCGTACAGCTCTTTATTGGTCCTGCCTTGGAGCAATCGGACCCCCGTTGCTAGATCCTTCACCTGAAAATGAGCAGGGAAGAATTCCACAGATACGCGATTAGCATTGCACAGCTTGTAGACTGATATTAGGTTCTTTTTGATGTTAGGTACATAAAGCACATTTTTCAACGCAATGTTACGATGAGAAGTAGGAAGAGTAGTAGAACCAGTATGAGCAATTTGGAGAGCAGAACCATCAGCAATTTGGATATCCTCACCACCATTATAAGGCTGATGAAGAGACAAGTTGTTTAGGTCCGTCGTCACATGGTGAGTGGCTCCACTATCCATCAGCCAAGGCGCAACCTCATAACCAGGCGCCATCACCATATTAGCTCGAGGTTGCCACGGAGAAGATGCACGCTGTTGGTTAGAATAACCACCATATTGCTGCTGTAGCTGATAACAGGTGCGAGCACTATGACCATGGACACCACAAATTTGACACCTTCCCTGATATCCACGAGTTTGTGACTGACCCGGCCTAGGAGAGAATTGTTGTTGTTGCGACTGCCATGGCTGGTTCCCGTGAGAGTTCTGCTTGCTTCGTTGTGGTGACTGACCCTTTCCATTGTTGTTATTGCCTCTGTACTGCACTGCATTTGCTGTCACAGGAGTTGAGGCAGAAGCAACATCCGCTAGCGTTTGAAGGGTGACCTCGTGATTGAGCAGCTTTTCAAACACCTCAGGAAGGCGAGGTGATGTCTCACGGCCAGCAATCTGATCCTTAATGGGTTTATACTCATCCGGCAGTCCAGAGAGAATAGCCTCAACTTGATCATCGTGTCGCATCTCATTCTCAAGAAGAGCAAGTTGATCAAACCGGACCGTGAGGCCATGGAAGTACTCTTCAATTGATCGTGAGCCTTTCTTCCATGTCTGTATCTGCAGCTTAATTTGTCGAACATGACCACGGCTTGGTGCAGCAAACGTCTCATGGAGTGTAGTCCAGATTTGCTTGGTGGACGTGGCTTTGGAGAGTAGTGGCTGCACAGTTTGAGCTATAGTGCCAAGGATAGCACTGTACAGCAGTTTGTCTTGCCGTTTCCATAGCAAGTAGTCGGGGTTAGGAGCCACAACACCATTGGTAGTGACTGTAGAGGACGGAACAACACCGGATCCGTCAAGATAACCAACAAGGTCATAGCCATCAAGTAGAGCATGAACCTGGCGGCTCCACATGATGAAGTTGGAAGCAGTGAGCTTTGTGATATTGATCATATTGATGTTAAGGAGTTGAGGAGTGTTAGCAATAGGAACAGCCTCACTCGTGGATGACATGGTTGATTTGGAAAAAGAGGAAAAGGGGCGGCTAAAAATTTTTTTTTTTTTTTTTAGGTTTTTTTCTTTAGAACGATGGCTCTGATACCATGTATGAGAGAATGCTTAATGTTATTATAGTGTGTAATGTTACAATATATATAGAGTATACAAGTGAGATTAGGGTAGATTAAATGACTTATCTATCCTTCCTATACATAATACTAATATGAATGAGCTATTATGTCTAGTACTGTCGCCTTTTCAAATGCCTCGGCTCGGTTTTAGACTCTTATAACGATGAGTCTCTAACTCATAAACAAATTGATGGTGGTGCATGATTGAGTTAATATGCCGGTGTTGCCTTTTCATATGCCTCGGCTCGGCTTAAGTGAGTTGTATGAATAAGAAATGGGTGGATGTTGGCGCACAAAATCACTAGTCCTGTGTTACTTATACAAATGCCTCGGCTCGGTTTTAGACTCTTTTAATGGTGAGTTTTTAAATCAGAAACAAATTGATGATGGTGCATGAATGGAAATTATATCAAGTTTGCCTTCCCAAATGCCGAATGGCAGCCCCGTCTTATGCCCATGGCAGCTTAGGCAAATGCCTAAGGTCCACAAAATAAGAGGCCCAAAATTATTATTTTTTTTGGTGTAGGTTTAAAAAAAAATCACAAAATAAGGGTCCATTTAAAATAAATTGTGTCGACAAATTGGAAAAAAAAAATTATATAACAAAAAGGGAATATTATCTGTTTTGCCAGTTTGAAGGCCCAAAAAACTGAACTACCACTTTCTCCAATCTATTTTCTGCAGTGCCATATTACATTTTTAATGCAGAGACAAAAAGACTCTATTACCCTTGTTAAATGAGAGCATAAAGTGTATTGAGTTTAAAAATAATACATGATGGGCCATGTTTTGCGTCAGCAAACAGTTGCATTTAATAGATGGGATGTAGCTTAATATCCAGAGGACAATTGAATACGGCGGACAAGATAGATACTAAAAATCAGTGCAAGTATTGTCCATCATTATTGGCTGAAGAAGGAGAAGAGATTTTCGAGTGTTGCAGCTTAATTACGGCGGACAAGATAGATACAAGTATCGTCCATCATTATTGGTTGATCTTTTTCACTACCCAACATTATTTACACACTAACATATGTATTATAGACAAGTTCATTTATAAAAAAGGGACTTAGTTTACTATATACGCTACGATGAACAACAATTTAGGAAACAAAATATGGACATATTACAGACATCACATCTGGTCCATGGGATCTAGTCCACGGGATATGGTCTACCAAATCTAGTCCATCGGATCTGGTCCACTAGTGTCATCTGCTATGTTGTCTACATAGATCCTAAATAACAAATTTTGTCCATCAATAAATACAAAATGGAAAGGACAAACGGTAGAGCTTCCAACAAAAATAGAAATTTTCTATATAATTTACCTGGGCTAAGTAGGGTTGTCTGCTGGACTAACTGATTGGCAGTTTTATTCTGTACATCTGATAGACAATTTGTAAAATAAATGTTAGAAAACGGAAGCTCTACCAAAATGACAGAGAAAAATTGAGGAAGGGAAGAATAGTTGAAAAAGGAAAATATAGTTAGGTCCACGGGGTAAACAAGATTTTTAATCTCCTCATACGGTTGTACATTATTGGTGTCATATGCTATGTTGACCATAGAGATCCTAAAAAACAAAATTTGTCCATCAATAAATAGAAAATGGAAAGGACTAATGGTATCCCACAAAAATATAAATGGTCCATCTCATAGTTTACTTGGGCTGCGGAAGGTTGTCTATTGGACTAACTGATGGACAGTTTTGTTTTGTAGATCCGATGGACATTCTGTAAAATGAATGTTAGAGGACAAGTTTAATTTGTGAACAAAAGAGAAGTGAGATCTGGTCTACTGAAAATAACTTACCCTTGGGTCTGTTGATGGACAACTCCGGGAATTTCATCTGTCGCATCGGACGGAATATAAGAACTGTGGAAGACCAAAATTTGGGGATAGCTGTAGGAGAGGCCCCTTGTCTTCCCCCTTCATCGAAATTTGGGGAATGGGTCTCGGAAGGATCTAGGGTTTTGGAGGGCTCGAGAGGGATGTGCCCTACAACGTCAATAGTCGCGGCGGGTGACTCCATGATTTGAGTGGCAGCGGGGCTGTCTTTGACGACAACTTCGGCTGTGGATTAGATTCCGGTTTGAACCGGTGAACCTGGCTGCCCGGTTTGAACCGGTGAACCTGGCTGCCCGGTTTCTCTTGCCGGTATATCGACGGCGGGTATATGAAACGGCGGATCGTCAGTGGACATAGGAACAAGATCGATCTGAGAAGTTGAAGATGGGTGAGTAACTTTCATAGGGAAAAAATTGGAGAGAGTGAGTTAATTATCCATCAGTTATTGTGTTGTTTGGAAAAAAAAAATTCAGCCGTTGTTGAATAGAAGCGAACAGTCACCTTGGGAGAAGGTAAACCTTTTTGTCTTTTCATTCAACGGTACTAATACAGAAAAAGAAGAATTGAGTGAGAAGGGTAGAATCGTCTTCTCGCCATGGCTGTGTGGCAAGCGGGAGAATGAATGGGAGAAACTGGCACTCCCCAAAATTTTAGTTACTGTACATGTCATTCTGGGAAATTTTCTCTAACAAAAAAGCCCATTATTAAAGTTACGTATAAGAGATAAAAGGCCCAACAAAATTAAACCTACTTAATTAGTAACTAAATAATAAGAAGTTAGAGCGACGTTGTTTTACAAAAGTCTCAGAATCAAAAAACTCTTTCGTACGTTTTCACTTTCACAAAACCAGCAATCTAATCACCTTTCATCAATCATCATTCATCAGTTTATCTCTAATCTCTTACAATATTACAAGAAGGTTGTAGTTTCGTTTCTAAGGTAAATTCCCCTTAACCATCTTTAGCTAAAATACAAGTAAATCCACTGTGACTTACTTAACCTTTTCATCTATTGTTTTTTGGATTTATGCAGGACGCCAGGCATTGGCTTTTACTTTCTCTTACGTTGCTTACATTACACAATTCTCATGTGACATTGTTCCTTTTTTATTTAATCATGGTTTTGTGTGGGAATGACAAAAGAAAGAGAAAAAAAAGAACTAGAGCGATTTATAGAATCTCAAAGAGGATCTATGAATAGGTTTGTTAGAAAAAATCCTGCAACTAGTGCAAATCCTAGTGTAGAACCTGATGTGAATCCTCATGATCATTCAAGTGAAAACTTAGATGATGTTGTAAATGAGTCTCGTGAGAACGTGTCAAATCCGTCTAATACGGAAAGCTTGAATGTTGATGAATCTCCTCCTATCGATATCTATGATCCTAGAAATTGGAATAATCTTGACAATAAAACAAGGGATTTGTTGATTGAAAAAGGACCAAAAAGAGATATGAATATTGTTTTTCCTATTGATAGTGAAACTTAAAGGCACTTTGCATATAAGTATTATTTTAGAAAATTGTATAATGGGGAAACTGATGATAGAAAGTGGTTGGATTACTCAAAGCATGAGAATAAGGTGTATTGTTTTTGCTGTAAGTTATTTCAGTTTCATGGTCAATTAAGTTTATTAGCAACCGAAGGTTTAAGAGACTGGAAATATATTGGTGATAGACTAAAAAATCATGAGAAAAGTGAGCAGCATATGGCTAATATGAGGATATGGAATGACTTGAAAGTTAGATTTCAAAGTAATCTAACTATTGATAAAGAATTCCAAAAAGAAATTGCTAAAGAAAAAGAACGTTGGAGACAAGTTTTATACAGAATAATTTCTGTTGTGAAATGTCTTTCGAAAAGAAATTTAGCATTGCGAGGCTCATATGATAAACTTTACCAAGATAGTAATGGTAATTTTTTAGGAATGATTGCTGAGTTTGATTTGATTATGCAGGAACATATTCGACGCATTCAAAGTCATGAGATATATCATCACTATCTTGGTCATAACATTCAGATTGAGCTGATTTCTCTTCTCGCTTACAAGGTTATGCTTTCTATCACAAGTCTTATTAAAGAGGCAAAATATTTTTCTATTTACTTGATTGTACACCCGACATAAGTCATCAAGAACAAATGAGTATAATCATAAGATGTGTGAATATCTCATGTGAAAAGATAAGAATAGAAGAGTATTTCTTAGAGTTTATAAAGGTAGATGATACATCAGGATTATGCCTCTTTAAGGAATTTCAAAATGCTCTTAAGTCGCTTGATCTTGATATTGAGAATGTGAGAGGGCAAGGTTATGATAATGGTTCTAATATGAAAGGAAAACACCAAGGAGTTCAAAAGTGAATGCTAGAAATTAATCCGAAAACATTGTTTATGCCATGTTCTTCTTATAGTTTGAATCTAGTTGTTAGTGGTATGGCGCATTCTTGCATAAAAGCTGTATCTTTTTTTGGGATTGTGCAACGCATATATACTTTATTTTCAGGCTCTACTAAAAGATGGAATATTTTACTGAAGCATGTTCCATGTTTTACGGTAAAAAATCTGTCTAATACTTGATGGGAGAGTCGAATCAAAAGTGTCAAGGCTATAAGATTTCAAGCTCCTCAAATAAGGTCAGATTTACTAGAATTATATACTTTGTGTGATGATGCTATATCAAAGAGTGAAACTGAAAGTTTGGTTGATGCACTTGAAAATTTTGAGTTTTTACTTGGGATGGTTATTTGGCATGACATTTTATTTGCTAATAATTTGGTGAGCAAGAATTTACAAGCTAAATCTATGTGTATTGATAATGCATTGAAGCAAGTAGAAGGTGTGATTTCTTTTTTTGAGAAATATAGAAATGATGGATTTAGCACAAGTATGAATATAGCTAAAAGTCTTGCTGATGATATGGATGTTGACGCTGTATTTCCAAGTAAGCGTCGGAGGATTAGGAAAAAACATTTTGATGAAAATAGCCATGACGAGGTAACACTAACACCTGAGGAAGCTTTTAAAGTTGATTATTTTTTGGTAGTAGTGGATATGGCAATTGCATCTTTGAGAAGTAGATTTGAGCAAATGAGTACGTTTGAGGCTGTTTTTGGATTCTTATATGATTCGGTGAAGCTCAAGTCACTTGATGCTAATGAACTAAGAGAATGTTGCACTAATTTTCATAATACATTTTCTCATTGTGTTCATCAGATGTTGATTTGGATGACGTTTTCTCTGAGTTAAGAATATTTCAGGTGACTTTACCCGGTGAAGCAATGACACCTATCAAGGTTCTTGAGTTTGTAAAAAATATTGATTGTTATCCAAATATTGCTCTTGCTTATCGCATTTTACTAACCACTCCTGTGACAGTAGCATCAGCGGAAAGGAGTTTTTCTAAGCTAAAATTGCTGAAAAACTTCCACGTCTCAAGAAAGATTGAACGGTTTAGCAATTTTATGCATTGAAAAAGACGTTTTGGAGAGTTTGGATATTGAAACAATTATCAATGATTTTGCATCAACAAAGAGTAGAATGAAACATTTTATATAATCATTATTCATTTGATATATTTTCTTATTGTTTCAGATTTAGCTAGCTTGGTGATGAAGTGGAGCTAGACGAACTTTTGAAACTCTAAGCCAAGATTATTTTTTATGCATGATACTTATATATATTTATTTTTAGTATAAAAGGTCTAATTTTTCTGTTTTGCCTAAGGTTGTCGAAATGATTAAGACGGGGCTGCCGAACGGATTAATGGTTGTGTATAATACATGGGAAATCAGTTGTGTATGTTCACTGAAAATGTTTGTTTCTAATGATTGTTATTTTAAATTTTGCAGGAGTTGAAGAGATTGATCTTGGACTTGGTTGATTAAGGTGCTTCATGGTAATATGATATGTGTTGTCTTCTGTATATGCAGTGAGACTCTTATTATCTTATATCTCCTTTTGGTTAAGAGTTATACATTCATATATATGTAATGACTCTGCATCTCTGAAAACAGAGTGGTACGTATCAACGACTCACACTTTATCACGTGAGAGCCACGTGATAAGGGCTTGGAAATTACAAATAACAAAAGACTCATTGACGAATTGTATCGAACACCTAGTGAGCATTTCTCGCATACATATACTGAAAAATCCAAAAACAAATTTCAGTGAATTTTTCGTGTTTGGGATCAAAAAATTTGGCTTTTGATTTGAGATAAGGAAACTGATTTAAGTGTTTTGAGTTTTATAGGCTCTAACCGGTTGAGAGGTACCAATTCCAAAGAGTTTAATTTCCGGTTAAAGAAAAATGGATTGTGCGCACCAAGTGTTCGACAAAAGTTCCCAATACTATAGGAGACGACGACGATACTTGTGGGAAGAGTTTTCGCGCTCAATTCTTAACAGATCACGTGACCCTCACGTGATCAAAACTAACTGACTTAAAGATCACTTTCTTCTTCTTCTCTTCAACGCTCCATTGTTGTTTTCTCTCTTTTTCTCGAGAAAAATTCAGAAAGAAAAGCTCCATTGTTGTTTTCTCTGAGGTTCAGCTAAAGAACGTTTTGCTTTCACGAAGATGGATTCATCAGCTATCAGAGAAGAAGAAGACGTTGAGAAAAGTTTGTTATTCTCATTGATTGTAAAAATGTATCTGTACAATAGTATTTATACAAGTATCTGATAAATATCTAAATACACAAATACAATCTGGTTAAGATAACCAGAGTAAACCACTAAACCAATGATCATAACTAATACCCCCCTCAAGATGTGCCCTGAAAGATATTGATAAGGCTCATCTTGGATTTTAAATGCTCAAACTGAGGAAGAAACAAAGGTTTAGTGTGAATGTCCGCCACCTGATCTGCAGTGTTAACATGCAGCAACTTGAGTAATCCAGCATCCAAACGATCTCTTACCGTGTGGCAATCAATCTCTATATGTTTAGTTCTTTCATGGAACACCGGATTAGTGGCTATGTAAACTGCAGCAGTACTATTAGAAAACAGAATAGGAACTGCTGTAGCATTGACTCGCAAGTCACGAAGCAAAACACTTAACCACACCAGTTCATTAGAAGCAAGAGCAAGAGCACGATACTCAGCTTCTGCAGAGGAGCGTGATACAGTGTGTTGTTTCTTGGATCTCCAAGAGATTAAAGAATCTCCTATGAACATAGAGAAACCAGTTGTGGATCGCCTACTATCCAAACAACCTCCATAATCTGAGTCAGCAAAACCTTTCAAAGTGAGATCAGCAGTAGCAGAATAGAAAAGTCCCTGTCCAACAGTTCCTTTAATGTACTGCAACACTTGAAAGACAGCTGCGAGATGAGGAGCTCTAGGTGCAGAAGAATATTGACAAAGTTTGTTGACAGCAAATGTGATATCAGGCCTAGTGATGGTCAGATACATTAACTTGCCAACAATTCTCCTGTATTGTTCTTTGTCTTCTAACAATTCACCTTCTCCTTTATACATCTTCAGATTAGGAATCATTGGTATAGGTGCAGGCTTGCATCCTAACATACCAGTGTGAGATAATAACTCCAATGCATACTTGCGTTGACATAGAGAAATACCAGAATCATTACGAGCAATTTCCAATCCCAAAAAATATTTGAGAGGACCCAAATCTCGCAATTTGAACATCTGTTTCAAAGCAGTAGTCAACTGAGTTGCTTCATTGGCATTGGTACTGGCTATAACAATATCATCAACATAGACTAAGACAGCAACAAAGTCTTCTCCCACTGGTTTCACAAATAGAGTATGATCACCATGGCCTTTAATAAAACCAAGACTGAGCAGAGATGTAGAAAACCGTTTATACCATTGCCTTGATGCCTGTTTAAGTCCATAGATTGATTTGAGAAGTTTACACACAGCATTCGGAGGTAAAGTGATACCTTTTCTATCAGCATATCCTTCTGGCAAACGCATGTAAATTTCTTCTTCCAAATCACCATTCAGAAACGCATTTGAAACATCAAGTTGTGTAAGTATCCATTTCTTTGATGCAGATACTTTGAGTAACATTTTGATGGTCACCATCTTAGCAACTGGAGAAAACGTTTCTGTGTAATCTAACCCTTCTTTCTGAGTAAAACCCTTAGCTACCAGTCGAGCCTTATATCGTTCAAGAGTCCCATCTGCCAAAAATTTCAATGTAAAAACCCATTTGCAGCCAACAGCTTTCTTACCTGCAGGTAAAGTAGTCACTGTCCATGTATTTGTTGATTCCATAGCACCAATCTCATTGTCAACAGCTTCACACCACTCTTTAGATCCCTGTGCCTCAGTATAAGTTGAAGGAATAGGAATAGAGGTGATATTGTTGATATAAGCAAAATGAGATGGTGAAATATTGGAATAAGAAAGAGAATCAGAAATGGGATATTGAATATTTGAATTGACAGAATAGCAATGATAATCTTGAAGATGAGCAGGCATTTTCTTTGGCCTTTTATCAGAAAGAATTTGTGAAGATAAAGAAATTTGTGAAGGAGAAGAAGGAGGAATTGGAGGTAAAGAAATTTGTGGTGATGAAGAAGAAAGAGAATTACCTGAGGACACATCATTGGAATCTGCAGGTGTGAAGAATTGCAGAGCTGAATCATCTCTTAGATCAGTGGCCATAGGATAAATGTCTTCATGGAAAATAACATTTCGAGATATGAAAATCTGATTGCTCTCCAAATCAAGAAGTTTATAACCCTTGTAGCCTGCAGGATAACCCAAAAATAAACAAGCCTTAGATCGAGGCATGAATTTGGTTCTCTGTTTTGGAGATGTTGAACTATAACAGAGGCATCCGAAGGTTTTCAAATGATCATATTCTGGAGATTGACCAGTTAAAACTTCAAAAGGTGACTTATTCAAGAGAAGCTGAGATGGAGTTCGATTGATCAAGAAGACAGCAGTTAAGACAGAATCACCCCAAAACTTGAGAGGAACTTTGGACTGAAACATGAGAGCTCGAGCAACATTCAAAATATGTTGATGCTTGCGTTCAACTACAGAATTTTGCTCTGGTGTCTCAGGACATGAATGAAATGATCTGATACCTTTCTCTTGGTAAAATCTTGTAAAATTCAATTCAGGTGCATTATCTGATCTCACTGCCTTAACTCTGACATTATATTGATTTTCAACCATATTAACAAACCCTGGGAAGACTGTAAGAACTTCAGATTTCTGTCTTAACAAATAAACCCATGTTGCTCGAGAATGGTCATCAACAATCGTCAGAAAATATCGAAATCCATCAATAGTTTCAACTGAGAAAGGCCCCCAAATATCAATATGTAATAACTCAAAAGTTGAATTACAAATGTTGTTGGAAGAAGTGTAAGATAACTTTTTCTGTTTGGTAAGATGACAAACATGACAATAAGCAATTCCTTTATTCTTATGTCTAGTAGTGCCTAAAGACTGAGAGATAACATCCAATCTGTTGTAAGCTGGATGTCCTAATCTTCTATGCCACATACTGACATCTACTACTGCATTCACTGAGATCTCTGATTCTTCATACTCCAAGACATAAAGATTAGCCACCCTTCTACCTTTTCCAATTGTCAATGCCTTGGTAAGATCCTGAATTTCACAAGAAGAAGGATCAAATATAACTCTGTAACCAAGAGAACTGATACTGATGAGATTCAATCTGAATTCTGGAATAAACAAAACATTCTTGAGAGAAATGTGTTTGTTAATTCTAACTGTTCCAATGCCACTGATCTTTACTGTAGAACCAGTTGGCAAATTCACATAGCTCACAATAGATGTATCTAAATCGGAGAAGAGATTTCTATCATGAGAAACGTGATGAGTAGCCCCAGAATCAATCACCCATGTCTTAGGTGAAACTGTGGTCTGAGAAACAGTAAAGATTCCAATAAAACAGTATGTTGAGGGTGAAAAATCAATACCAGTATGCTCAGGATTAGAAGAAGAGCTAGCTTCATTAGATCCTTGAACTCCCTGAACTTGTAGTTGAGAGCTGAATAAAGCTATAAACTGTTGAATCTGATCCTTGCTAAGATTGCCAATCATACTTTCCACATTGGAAGATTCAGGAATAGGCTGAGAAGGAGCCAAAGTGACTTGTGCTGCTACAGGTTGCGGTTTAAGAGATTTGTCACTGTTCTTTCCCTTTGAAACAAATCCTGGAGGAAAACCATGCTTCTTGTAGCAACGTTCTGCAATATGTCCAACACGGTGACAAAAGGAACAGATAGGTCTGCCTTTCTGAGGACCATTCTGAACATAGCAAATAGTAGGATCAAGACCTGCAGAAGTTTCCATCTCTGATACTTGGAAAGCAGCAGGAGCAACAGACATGTTAGAGAATCCTTTCTGACTATCATCCTGATCCAGAATATTATAAACCTCAGCCAAACTTGGGAGAACTTTCTTCATTATGATCTGTCTCCGAATAATGGCATAAGATTCATTCAAGCCAGCCAGAAACTTAACAATTTTAGCTCTCTCTGCCTTCATTTGCAGACGAGAAGCCTTTCCACAAACACAAGGTTCATCAAGTTCTTCTGTACTTTCCAAATTACTCCATAGTGTCTTCAGTTTAGTGTAATAAGCCATCAAAGACATAGAACCTTGACGAAGATCTTGAATCTCTTGAGTGAGGTTAAATGTTCTTGGCAAATTACTCATGTGAAAACGACTATGCAAATCACGCCATATATCAGAAGCATCTCTCAGACGAAGAATGCTACGATAAATCTCAGGCGAAACAGAGTTCAACAGCCATGATTTAACCATGCTGTTGCAACAAGACCATAGAGGAAAGCTCGGATCCAATTCATCAGGACGAGCTAAGCTACCATCTATGAATCCTAATTTCCTTTTCGAATCTAAAGCAATACGCATAGCAGCGTCCCAATCATCATAGTTTGTTCCATCTAAGCGAATAGCAACGAGAATCAAACCTGGATGATCGGCGCTGTGCATAGAAAACGGAGAGGGTGTTGAGACAGATGATCCTGATGTAGCAACGGCTCGCGAAGCTCCAGAAGCTTTGGATCTAGCAACCGGAGGAGAAATCGGAGGAGAATCGCTAACATCGGAGGAATGTGACGTCTTCTTAGCTGCGGAAGTTGTTCCTGACTTCGATCGATTGGTTCGTCGCATGACCCGAGGTGCAACCATGGTGAGAAATGATGATCGGACCTCAAAAGACGAAGAATGTGATCGGAATCAATGGAGATTTGAGCTTCTGTGCTCTGATACCATATCAGAGAAGAAGAAGACGTTGAGAAAAGTTTGTTATTCTCATTGATTGTAAAAATGTATCTGTACAATAGTATTTATACAAGTATCTGATAAATATCTAAATACACAAATACAATCTGGTTAAGATAACCAGAGTAAACCACTAAACCAATGATCATAACTAATATCAGCAGCTCAAGAAGCGCATAACCTTGATCCGTAAGTATTCAGATCTCATCCTCCCAGTAGTTTTAATTCGCTTCCCTTAGATAGATTTTCTCTGAGAATTCGTCTCCTTTGGTGCTTATCTATGATTCAGAGATCTCTCAGACTCAAACATTGAAGAATCTGAAGAGAAGATATTGAACGCCACTTCTCTTTCAGCTTTTGATATGATTCTCAAGGTTTTACAAAACTCATTATACAAATCCCTGAATATATCTTTATCGATCTTGTTTGTTTGATTTACGTTTTCAAGAATGTGCAGTCTATGCGGAAGATAAGTGTTTTCTTAAGCCACTTTTTGATGGATTATATTCAAGAAGTACCTCAAAGCCTCACAGATGATGAATCTGTTCTTCCACAAGACTTACTTTGTGACTTCCTACTCGAGAAAATCAGTCTCACTCATCCTCTGGTCTCTCCTCTCATCTTTTGAAGCCTTTTTGTGTCTTATGTGTGTTGTTAGTTACTTCTTTCTCAAGCTTCAAATGTTATTATTCTTCAGGAAGCAAATGGTGTTTTTGACCTGTTTCTAATCATCTTGGAGCTTATGTCTCGCTGGGATTCAGACTTTGAAGTGTACGAAGTGGCGAAAAAGATTTGCAATAGATGCAAGATGGGTATGGAACTTCCACCTGAACGTTGTTTTGGTCTGATCATCAATGCTGGTACACTCAGAGAAGTCAAGGCAAGTCACTTTCTGTTGTCCTTCATCTTTTATGCCAGTGAGAAAGCTATCTTTCTTGAAAGTGAGACTAGAAAAGTTTTTGGTTATCACAGGCAATGTTCGAGAAGTTTACATTCGAGAAGATCATTCAGGTCATCAGAATAGACTTAAAGATGCCTTGTGATAAGGAAGGATGTGAGAAACGAAACTATGTTCAACGTATGATATATAAACCTCCAACTGTTTTCACAATTGGTAAGCTCTGAAGTTAAACTGGTCATTAGATATCAGCATAATGCAGTAGACTTAGCATTTTTTTGTTATTGTATTGATTAGCACTTGAGTGGGAGAACAATGAGACCGAAGGAGAGATATTCGATACTACTTCTGTTCTGAAGACTGAGATTGATATTAATACGATATACCAATACAAGGGTGACAGTGCAGTCACTAAATACCGTCTTGCCTCAATGGTAAGAGCCAGTTATCTAGTTCGTTTCTTCCATTTGGGTTTCCTATTAAGGACTATGTTACCAGAAACAACTCCAATGTTAATAATATATACAGGTTTGCTCGCATGGAAATCAATACAACTGTGTAGCTTATGAAAAAAAAAGATGGGTCAGACATGTTGGTTCTGAGGAAGAGGTAAAGCTTAGAATTTTTTTTTTGTAAAAGACACAAGCAAGTTACTTGATCTGTGACTGAGTGATGTATCTTGGTTTTCCAGGTTATTGGAGACTGGGATGGTGTTCTCAGCAAATTCCGGAATCTGCATATTCGACCTGAGATTCTATTTTTTGAAAATGTAAGGTCCTTTTGAGTGAATACTTGCTTATGTTGTTCTTTTATGATGTGTGTGTTTTCAGTTCCACCTTCTTGAATTGCAGGCTATGCAGAGGGACCAGTTGGATCAAAAGTATCTGAAGACTAAGTAAAGCTTTTTCAATGTTACAGGAAATGGGTATTGATGTATATACAACAAGTGTTTCGAGTCTTAAGTCAAAAAAATGTATATACAAAAAGTGTTTAGAATGTTGTTGCACCACTGTGAACAGAATTTTCTGTGTTTTCTCAATCATTTGTTAAGGGTTATAATGTTGGTTTAGTTTCTTTGGTGAGTATATTTTGTATTACTGTACTCATTTGCATTTTTATGAAATCACTAAGATAAAAAAAATACATCAATCTGTTCTGAATAAATCTAACATCTTGGAGGTGTAAATGGTGTTTTTCTTGTGCACTACTCTTTAGGAAGCAAATGGTGTTTTTGACCTTTTCAGAAAAAAACATCTTGTAGGTTCTGTCTAACTGGGATTTTCACAATTTGAAGTGTCGAAGTAGCAAAAAAGATTTGCAATAGATTCAAATTATTATTATTATTATCGTTAATTACATAGTACCACGCTAGTTTTGTGGCCGTTACAGTATGACAACGAAGTTTTAGATAAATTGTTTTTCAAATTAATAATATTACCGTTAATTACAAATACGGCGACGTTTTGGAATTCTAATTTGTCTCCTATAAAACAACATAAACATCTTTTTTTTTGGGCAAAAAACAACATAAACATCTAATTTCTGTAATTAGGGTTTCTTTCTATTCTTCTCCTCTTCTCCCATCGAACCACATACGAATTTGAGAGAGAGAGAGAGAGAGAGAGAGAGAGAGAGAGAGAGATGGGTATGGGTATGGGTATGGGTATGGGTATGGAGATTTCTGGTGCCGTTTCAACTCGGAGAGGTTCGCTACGCCGCCGCATCGCTCTCGATTTATCGACGAAGTCTCTCTCCTAACACAGGTAATCTGATCTCTTGCTTTCCTAATCCTTAAGATATTGTGGTTTTGGTGTTTGATAATTTCTTTCTCTTTTGTCTTAGTCAATTCATATCAGAATCAGACATTGTGGTTCTACTAACACAGGTAATCTCATCTCTGTCGCTTTATATAAGATGTTTTGAATTAACGTACTGTTCGATTCTGGTTAGGGTTTTCGTGTGTTACGAAAAAGATGACGAGTTAAGATTAATCCAATATACAGATCCGGTGTTGTCTCGTGTTCATATATTCCTTGGTTTGTTACTAGAAAGTGGTGGCCTTTTTCACAACACATATTATTTTTTTTTGTTTGTGTTCTGCCTCTTTTGGGATAGAGTTTCTAGGACTAGATTAGTATTTCTCGTAAACTACTTGTATCAATTTCAATAATAAAATTATGGATTGGCTCCTTGGGGTAAAAGAAGATAAGAATTGAACTTGAACACTTTGTGGGAGAGTATAAGTTTTGTAGCGATGGAGAAAGTTCAGCACTAATTTTGTATGTTTTTGTTTCCTTTTTGAAATTCCTACTCTAGCAAGGGAGAAACTTCAGATATTGTGGTTCTACGCCTTCGATTGTGGATATTGGTTTACCTGTTGATTTGTCTCAGTCAATTCATATTAGATGTATTGAATCAACGCACTGTTCGATTCTGGTTAGGGTTTTTCGTGTGTTACCAAAAAGATGACGAATCAGCATGCAGATTACTTGGGTTGTGACTATAATGTCAGAAAGTGTTGGCCTTTTCACAACACATGTTATTTTGTGTTCATAGATTACTTGTAATACAGATCCGGTGTTGTGTGCATAGATTACTTTTGGGATAGTGGTTCAATTAGTATCAATTCAATAAAAAAAAATTATATTGTCCAGCCATGTAGTGTTTTGTTTTGCTTATATGTCTTCTCTATACCTTTTATTAGGAGAAATCGAAGTGCTAACGAAATTGCTCTCCAGATTAGGGACGCCATTTATCTGTGGCCATGACCAAAAAGATGCTGTGGAAGTCCTGTTAGAACACAATGCCAATGTAAACTTTTTTTGTCTATCTCTATTTGATCCTCCATCTCATAGTTTCCAAGAAACCTTATAAATAGTCTTTTGTTTGGTGATTTTGCAGCCTAATGCTGAGGCTGAAGATGATATCACTCTGTTGTTATCTGCAGTGGCAGAGGGTTCTCTAGCATGCGTAGAGTTGCTGGTCAAGGTGTGACGTCGTCATATCTAGTATTGCATTGGTTTAGTTGCCAAGCATCTTAAATCAGAGTTAACTGAAAAAAATGTTCTTTTTGTAATCACAGGCAGGTGCCAAAGCTAACGTTTTTGCTGGTGGTGCAACTCCATTGCACATTGCAGCTGATATTGGAAACCTTGAGTTAATTAACTGTTTACTTAATGCCGTAGCTGATTCTAATCATAAAGATGAGGTAAAACCAACTTGGAAATCAGTTGTTTAGCAAAAACCTTTTTTTTTTGGCTCATTTGATCCGATATGAAACAATTCTTGCCTAACTTTGCTAATTTTACCAGAATTGTGATTTTTTTTCAGGAAGGCAATAGGCCAATAGAAGTTGCAGCTGCTAGAAAACAGAAAGGTTGTTGAGAACCTCTTCCCGTTGACAACAAAACTCGAATCTGTTTCAGACTGGACAGTAGATGGAATTCTCGCTAACATGAAAGCAAACAAAGTATGGATTAGAAGACCTCTCCTGGTTTTTAGTCTCAAAAAATTCGATATATCTCGTCTGAAACATCTTAAAAAAAAAATCAGGAACAAGAGGAGACCGGGATCAAGAAAGATGTTCCTGAGGTACTTCATCCTTTGATCGGTTTTTGCATTTCTCTTGCATTGAATTGTTTTGAGAACTTCAAGATTACCATTTTTATCCGAATTGCTGAAGCTTTCTCTTGTAGTAATTTAATGTCGATTCAACTAATTTTCAGTGCTCTAATGGTCTCTTAAAAATTTTACATGCAAACAGGCTACTGTTGGACCTTGCAACATTCAGAAAACTATTGCATTGGTGACCAGTGGAGCAAAGCAAATGGATAAGGTTAGATTTGGTGTTGTGTCTGCCAATACTTATTCTATTGTTTTACATTCAGAACTGGCTCTTTTACGTTTCTGTGCTTGAGTCAAGAACGAAACTTTGTGGTAAATATAATTAGGAGATACCTTAGAGGCTTAGATTTACTTTTAATTCATCCAAAATTCTTTTTCTCTAGCATTCAAACATCAACATCCCAATTCGTTTAGAATTTCTGAAAAAAGAAGGATATCTAAACTGGTTGTTTGTACTAGAGTTATCTGTGTTGTACCACTCTGATCCAAATTTGATATAGTTCTGTCCCGTGTTGCTTATTTAAATGGCACTATGTTGAGATCTTGGATATGAAATCAGTACAGATGACACGAGGTAATCTAAATTACCTCTCTAACAGTCCCTTGTCGCCAATATAAATGCCTCTAAATCAGAATCAGATAGATGGTGGTGCATGGCTGAGAAATTATGTCCCTTGTTGCCTATACAAATGCCTTGTCTCAGTTTTAGACTCTTCTAACGATGAGTCTTTAACTCAGAACAGATTGTTGGTAGTGCATAAATGAGAAACTATGTCCCGTGTTGCCTTTTCAATGCCTCGGCTCAGTTTTAGACTCTTCTCATGATGAGTTTCTGTTTACGAAATGAGGTAATCTAAATTACCTCTTTAACAGTCCCTTGTTGCCTATACAAATGCCTCGGCTCGGTTTTAGACTCTTCTAACGATGAGTCTCTAACTCAGAAACAGATTGTTGGTGGTGCATGGCTGAGAAATTGTCCCGAGTTACGTAAACAAATGCCTCGTCTCAGTTTTAGACTCTTCTAACAATGAGTCTTTAACTCAGAACAGATTGTTGGTGGTGCATAAATGAGAAACTACGTCCCGTGTTGCCTTCTCAAATGCCTCGGCTCAGGTTTAGACTCTTCTCATGATGAGTTTTTGGATACAAAATGAGGTAATCTAAATTACCCCTTTAACAGTCCCATGTTGCCTATTCAAATGCCTCGGCTCGGTTTTAGACTTTTCTAACGATGAGTCTCTAACTCAGAATCAGATTGGTTGTGGTGCATGGCTAAGAAATTATGTCCCGTGTTATTTATACAAATGCCTCGTCGCAGTTTTAGACTCTTCTAACGATGAGTCTTTAACGCAGAAACAGATTGTTGGTGGTGCATAAATGAGAAACTACGTCCCGTGTTGCCTTTTCAAATGCCTCGGCTCAGTTTAAGATTTTTCTCACGATAATGTTTGTTTCTAATGATTGTTATTTTAAATTTGCAGGGTGGAAGATATTGATCCGGATTTTTCCATCAGATTGGTTGGTTGAGCTGGACTTGGTCGATTAGGTGCTCCATGGTAATGTGTTGTTCTTTTAATATATGTTTGTTATTTAGTGTATTCAGTTGATTATCTTATTCCTTATGCTCATGAGTTATAGATTCATATTTATGTTCATTAAACAGGTAAAGCTTGATGAAACTAGAAGATTAAATGTGACTTATGTAATGGATCTTGGAGCAAGAAAAAGATGTGCTCGTTTATATGCACTTATGAGAAAAACACAAGTAAGAATTCTTCTACGATTTCTTAATTTCCCTTTCTTCTCAGATGTGTTTGGGATCAAAGATAGTCATGGGATGATTAAAATTGGTTTTTATGTTTTGTGTATTTTTTATTCTATTCCCTGAGATTTTCTCTGAGAATTCGTCTCTTTGGTGCTTATCTATTATCATTCAGAGATCTCACAGACTCTTATTTCAGCTCTTGCTATGATAGAAAAATATGAAGAGAAGATACTAGACGCCACTTTCGTTTCAGCGCTTGCTATGATACTCAAGGTCTAGTTTTGCAGAACTTAACTAGCCTGCATCTATTTTATATCGATCTTGTTTATTTGATTTACATTATCAAGAATGTGATTTTGTGCAGTCTCTGTGGAAGATTAGTGTTTTCTTAAGCCATTTTTTGATGGACTATGTTCAAGACGTACCTCACAGCCTCACAAATGATGAATCTCTTCTTCCACAAGACATACTTTGTGAGTTCCTACTCGAGAAAATCAGTCTCACTCATCCTCTGGTCTCTGCTCTCATCTTTTAAAGCCTTTTGTGTCTTATGAGTGTTGTTAATTACTTCTTTCTTACGCTTCAATTGTTTATGTTGTCTATTAGTACTTTTCAGGAAGCAAATGGTGTTTTAGACCTGTTTCTAAACATCTTAAAGCTTCTGCGCTCTTTCGATCTGATGTTCACTCAGAAAATTCAAGGCAAGTCACTTTTTTTATCACCTCATACATTAAGCAAAACTATAAATACAGTCTCATGAAAAGTTTAGTTATCTCAGTTTGAGTTTGAGAATATCCTTAAGATGAACTTAAAGAAACCTTGTGATAAGGAAGGATGTGAGAAACAAAGCTACGTTCAACTTAGGATAAACAAAATTTCATCATCACTTTTCACTTTTCACGTGATGATAAGCTATGAAGTTAAATTGGTTAGTAGAGATCAACAACAAAATGTAGTAGTCTTTTTTTGTTTCTCCTATTTTGTATAGCACTTGATTGGACAAAGAACGAGACTGAAGGAGAAATGTTAGATACAACTTCTGTTCTGGTTCTGGCGACAGAGATAGATATTAGTATATTATATACCAAAACAAAGGTTCATTCACCACGTACACTCTTGTCTCAATGGGTAAGAGGTCAAGTATCAAAAAATTTGCTTCATTTAAGTTTAGTTTTGCAGATTAATGTTACAACTCCACTTTTATATATTTCAGGTTTGCTCACAAGGAGGTCTGTTAACCGCTCGGTTATGCTCGGTTTCGGTTAGTTCATATATGGTAAGATAATAAACATCCGGTTACTTTAGCAATTTAGCTTCGGATCGGTTTGGATATTTGAATAAATAACCGTAACTAACCAAAATTCTAAATGAATTTAGCCAAAAAATACAAAAAATAATAATATAGAAAATGGAAAATTAGAAGAAAAAAAGACAAAAAAAAAGATTGCTTAGCATTGTTATGATAACTCATACGTATAATAATAACTCAATTACTTAGCACTGTTATAATCATTGAGTATATATAGAATACTTAGATACCATTTTATCAAATTGAACACTTGTATATAGGTTAGATTAGGCATGTCAATCGGGCTAGCCCGGCCCGGCCCGTCCAAAACTTGTAAAGCCCTCATATATTTGAGCCCGGCCCGGTCCCGCCTGAAAAATATACAGGCTTATATTTCAAAGCCCAGCCCGGTCCTAACAGGGCTACAAGGCTTTTCAGGCTTTTTTGGGCTTTGGCTAACGATAAAAAATCAACTTCTAAGTTCATAATAGTTTTTAAAAAACAATATTTAAAAGTATACTATAAAAATATTGTATCAAAATTTAAATAACTTATCAATATTCATTAAATCTAACTTAATTTAAGAAAAAAAAATGAAAACTAAATAAATTATTTACACTTCAACCTAATAATACATGAAACTAAAATACTTTAAAGTAGATGATAGAGTCAATATATATATATATAAACAATTTTAGCTTTGTTCAGTTTTGACATATATAAATAATAGAAAACATGATAGATAAATATTTTAAAAGTATTAAGTAATGCTAGTAAGTAAATATGAAAAATTAATTCATTAATCAAATCTTCTATCAAAACTATAATATTTACAAAAATAAAAATCTCTTTATTTAAGGGTTTTTCGGGCCGTCCCGAGCCTGACCGGGTTAAGTCCAGAAAACCCTTTATCCCGAATGGGCTTAGTCCAAAAGGCCCTATTTTTTCTGGACATATATATTTAAGCCCGAGCCCGATATTTTTTAGGGCCGGGCCGGACTAGCACGTGGGCTTTAGCCCTAATTGACATGTCTAGGTTAGATATATAAACACAGCTGGGATTACATGTCTTTAGACGTTTGTAAATATGTAATTGGACAGTAACACTTATCTTTTCTAGTTACTCTTATCAATAAACAGCTTAATTAACAAATTAGTCATATTGAATCTCCAATTTGTATTCTTGTTTTAGAAGCATGCTTCATTTTTAGCAAATATGGAATGTTTGTTGTCTTTTGATTGGGATCCATATAACCCTTTCGCTAAAATCTTTTTAATTCGTGTTAATGGCATATTAACCAACCGAATGGACCAAACCAAAACCAAACTGAAGTTTTGGTTTTGGTTTGGATTCGGTTAGAGGTTAATAACCGAATGGATAGTGTTTTTGTATATCCATTGATATTGGTTGCTAGCCGAATCGATATATTCATTTGGTTACCCGAAATGGAACTGAACCACATTCGAACCCATTACTTCTCTACTTCTACTGAAACCGAATGTATATATCTGGAACCGAACCGAATACCCGAACGCACGCCCAGACTAACTTATTGCGGCATAAAGAATTAAAGGAATATATACAAAATAACCATGGATTCAAAAAGAATTAAGGAAATAGTCATGGTGTTAGAGGCTCTTTCTCTCCTCAATTGCAATTACTGTTATACCCATTACATATATTGCATGTTATTTTTCAAAATCACATAAACATGTGTACAATTCTTTAAAAAAAATAAATAAATAAAAAAAATAAAGGAAATAAATTATATACTATTTTCCTTCAGGAAATTAAATTTTGGTTTAAGCTTATAAAGAGTGGTTATGGTTTAGATTTTATAAATAAACAAAATTTTATTTCGATTTGGGTTTATAAAAAAATGTAGTTAGTGTTTAGATTTTGTAATTAAACAAAATTATATTTCGTTTTGGATTGACAAATAGTGGTTCAGATTTAGATTTTGTAATTAAACAAAATTATATTTAGGTTTAGGTTGATAAAATAGTAGTTAGGGTTTAGATTTTGTAATTTAATGAAATTATATTTTTGTTTGGGTTGACAAAATATTGATTCGGGTTTAGATTTTGTAATTAAACGAAATTAGATTTCAGTTTGGGTTGATAAAATAGTAAGTAGGATTTAGATTTTGTAATTAAACGAAATTATATTTTTGTATAGGTTTATAAAAGAATTATATTATGATTGGTTAATTAAGAAGGGGTGAATAAAAGTATTGTTCAACAGAAAGTCTCTCTCATTTTCTCTCTCCCTTTCTCTCTCATTTTCAGTTACTTTGGAACTTCTGTCATTTTGTTTTGTAACATGTTATATCTGCGAATTACACGCTATTTAGTTTAATTTTCACAAATAATAATGCTATTTTTACAAATACCATGTTTTGTGAATATATAACATGTTAAATATAAATGTTACATGTTATTTTTTAAAATTTCGCGAAAAGAAATATCATTTGTTTTTTGGCCACCAAATTTTTTATTTTCTTCTATCTCACTTTAAAACAAAATAAGATGATTATGTCTTTTTATCTTATTCGAAACAAGGAGTCATAGCTATTTTCTCATTAAAAAAAATTGTATGGTTAGTTTCTTAATTCTTTTTGAATCAAATATTATCTACTAATATTACCCAAAAATTAAAGATCACTAAGTTGCAGTTCTTTCCCGCGCTCAATTCTTAATAGAAATCACGTGACCATCACAATTGTTGTTTTTTTTAAAACAAGATTTTTTAAAATCTCAATTGTTGTTTTTTTTTTTCCTTTTCCTCGAGAGAATCTTTTGGTTTTGGTTTCCAGCCAAATCATGGAGAAAACCGAAGAAACAGACAAAATCATAGATATGTAAGTAGTGAAAATCTCATCTTCTTGGCTCTCTTGAGTATATATATATATACTTACTCTTTTTCCCCATAGAATCTCTCTGAAACAGTCCTCTACATATATTTCTTCAAAAAGAAAAAAAAACAGTCCTCTACATATTGTTCAGAGATCACGACGGAGAGGGCTTTTTTTGCAAAACCTATCTTTGTTACCTATCTATCTTTATCGATCTCTTGCTTTAAAATTTTGCAGTCTCTGTGGCAAATTAGCGTTTTTGCAAAACAGAACAACGTACGTCACGACTTTACAGGATCGTTTCTTAAGGAAGACATACTTCGTCTCTCTTTTATCAACAATCTCAGTCTCAGCAAACCTCTGGTCTTTGCTCTGCTCTCATCTTTAAACTACTTTGTTCTAATATGTGTTAGTTACTTCTTTCTCAAGTTTCATATGTTCTTTTTGGATTCTTTAGGAAGCAAATAATGTCTTTGACCTGTTTGTATACATCTTGGATAATTTTCCCCCTTGGAACCCGTACTTTGAACTGTACGAAGTGGCGAAGAAGAGTTGCAATAGATGCAAGATTGATATGGAGTATCCGATTAAACGTTGTTATGGTATGATCATCAATGCTGGTTCACTCAGAGAAGTCAAGGCAAGTCACTTTCTTGTGTCCTTAATCTTATAAGAAAATGTGAAAGTGAGACTAGAAAAGTTTTTGGTTATCACAGGCAATGTTCGAGAAGTTTACATTCGAGAAGATCATTCAGGTCATCAGAATAGACTTAAAGATGCCTTGTGATAAGCAAGGATGTGAGAAACGAAACTATGTTCAACGTATGATATATAAACCTCCAACTGTTTTCACAATTGGTAAGCTCTGAAGTTAAACTTGTCATTAGACATCAGCATAATGCAGTAGATTTAGCTTTTTCTTTTCTTGTATTATTTAGCACTTAAGTGGGAGAACAATGAGACCGAAGGAGAGATATTCGATACTACTTCTGTTCTGCAGACTGAGATTGATATTAATACGATATACCAATACAAGGGTGACAGTGCAGTCACTAAATACCGTCTTGCCTCAATGGTAAGAGCCAGTTATCTAGTTCGTTTCTTCCATTTGAGTTTCCTATTAGATACTATGTTACCAGAAACAACTCCAATGTTAATAATATATACAGGTTTGCTCGCATGAAGATCAATACAACTGTGTAGCTTATGAAAATAAGGGTTGGGTCAGACATGTTGGTTCTGAGGAAGAGGTAAAGCTTTAGACTTGTTTGGTAAAAGACAAGCAAGTTACTTGATCTGTGACTGAGTGATGTATCTTGGTTTTCCAGGTTATTGGAGACTGGGATGGTGTTCTCTGCAAATTCCGGAATCTGCATATTCCACCTGAGATTCTATTTTTTGAAAATGTAAGGTCCTTTTGAGTGAACACTTGCTTATGTCGTTCTTCTATGATGTGTGTGTTTTCAGTTCCACCTTCTTGAATTGCAGGCTATGCAGAGGGACCAGTTGGTATCAAAAGTATCTGAGGAGTAAGGAAAGCTTTTTCAATGGTACAGGAAATGGATATTGATGTATATACAACAAGTGTTTCGAGACTTAAGTCAAAAAAATGTATATACAAAAAGTGTTTAGAATGTTGTTGCACCACTGTGAACAGAATTTTCAGTGTTTTCTTCCTCACAAATACAACATCTTGATTGATAATCTTGATTGATATGATGATTGAACTAAGATAGTTATATACCGTTCTTCCAAATTCATCACTTTTGTTACACAAACTCAGTTTGCATTTGTCTGGTCAGTGGTTAACACTTGTGTACGATTTTCAGTTCCTCTAAAGAGAAGCTTTCTCAATCATTTGTTAAGGTTGATAATGTTGGTTTAGTTTCTTTGGTGGGTATTTTGTATTACTGTAATCATTTGCATTTTTGACACAGTAAAAGTAGCATGCGAGAACATGCAAGGTACAGTAATGCTTTTATGAAATCACTAAAAGATAAAAAAAATATCAATGCCTTGTGCAAAGAATATGAATAAATCTAACTTCTGAAACAGAGTTGAGAGAGACGGTTTGGTAATGAAATCACCGAATAAAAAAAACCAGTATGTCAGGAGAATCTGTTCTGAATAAATCTAACATCTGCTCAACGATGGAATAATTGTCACATATAGGTGTCCAGAGAACATCTGCTCCAAACATGTAACTTGCAAAAGACGTCACTTACAGTTTATGATATGAAAATTAACTTTAACAATCTCACACCAGGCCGAGAAGATGTCTACTCCAATTTAACGTGGTGTTACTTGTATCCGCCATGGCAGAGGAATCAATTCCTTCTTCGAATGACATGGATGTTTCTTCGAGAAAAGACCCTCCAAGCAAAACTCTTTAATACTTAAACTCAATGTTCAGCCTCTTTCTCGCTTTCCTCGAATCCATAGAACACCAAAGTCAGTTAAATACTTTGCGGGTGAATCCTCTCGATCCATAGAACAACTGTTATATGTGAATATTAATGTCATGAGTTCCTTCTCAACGATTTAAGTCTCAGTCATCCTCTTATCTCTGCTCTTATCTTTTGACTTATATGTGACGATTACTTGTCTCTCAAGACTTTGTGTTTTTCATTGTTCTCTACTCTTTAGGAAGCAAATGGTTTTTTTGACCTTTTTTAAAAAACATCTTGAAGATTCTGCCTAACTGGGATTCACAATCTGAAGTGTCGAAGTAGCAAAAAAGATTTGAAATAGATTCAAATGATTTATTACCGTTAATTACACAGTACCACGCTAGTTTTGTGGCCGTTACAATACGACTACGAAGTTTTGTTTTAGACTCGTTTTTTTTTTTTTTGTCTCAATAAATTGTTTTTCAAATTAATAATATAACCGTTGATGACAATACGGCGACGTTTTGGGATTCTAATTTGTCTCCAATAAACAACATAAAACATCTAATTTCTCTAATTAGGGTTTCTTTCTATTCTTCTCCTCCTCTCCGATCAAACCACAGACGAATTTGAGAGAGAGAGAGAGAGATATATGGAGATTTCTGGCGCCGTTTCAACCCGGAGAGGTTCTCTACGCCGCCGTTTCAACCCGGAGAGGTTCTCTACGCCGCCGCATCTTACATCGCTCTCGATTGATTTGGTTCATCGACGAAGTCTCTCTACTCACAGGTAATCTGATCTCTTGCTTTCCTAATCCTACGATTGTGTGGTTTGGTTTCGAATTTCACAAAGATATTGTGGTTTTGGTGTTTAATTAGTTCTTTCTCTTTTGTCAATTCATATCAGATATTGTGGTTCTACGCCGTCGACTAAGTTTCTACTAACACAGGTAATCTCATCTCTTGCTTTGCTAACCTTACAATTGTGGACATCGGTTTACCTGTAGATTTGTCTCAGTCGATTTATATAAGATGTTTTGAATTAACGTACTGTTCGATTCTGGTTAGGGTTTTTCGTGTGTTACCAAAAAGATGACGAGTTAAGATTAATTCAATATACAGATCCGGTGTTGTGTTGTGTTCATAGATTCCTTGGTTTGTGACTATAATGTCAGAAAGTGTTGGCCTTTTTCACAACACATATATTTTTTTTTTTTTTGTGTGTTCTGCTTCTTTTGGGATAGTGTTTCTAGGACTAGATTAGTATTTCTCGTAAACTACTTGTATCAATTTGAATAATAAAATTATGGATTGGCTCTGACTTGGGGTAAAAGAAGATAAGAATTGAAGTTGAACACTTTGTGGGAGAGTATAATTGAAGTTTTGTAGCGATGGAGAAAGTTCAGCACTGATTTTGTATGTTTTTGTTTCCTTTTTGAAATTCCTACTCTAGCGAGGGAGGAATTTTCAGCAATTCATGAATGCAGCTTGTACAGGGAATCTTGAATTCCTCAAGAGTGAGTTCTTTATTAACTTTTTGTTTCTCAATGTTCTTCAAGTAGTGATTTTTGTCTACTGATATCACTTCTCCAACTTGACAGAAACCGTGGGGACAAACGTGGAGCGCTTCACTTTGCTGCAAGAGAAGGACAAACTGAAATATGAAGATATCTTTCAGAAGAGCTGAAACTCAATGCTGATGCAAAAGATGAAGCTGGTTCGTGTTTCCTTGTATTTTACAATTGCAGAACTTTGCTATTCCTAAACTCATTAATTTGGAATTTGATCTGTGAGATTCTTTGGTTTTGCAGGGGATACTCCGCTTGTTCATTCTGCGCAGCAAGGACAGATTGGAACGCCAATGTATCTTTTAAAGCACGGTGCTGACATTAATATAGCATGTGAACTAGGAGCCACAGCATTGCTTCACGCAGCTAGAACAGGTTGGTTATCATTGTTCTGTTACTAATTTCATTTCAACATTGTCCAGTTTTCCTTACATGTCTTCTCTATACATTTGTTAGGAGAAATCAAGTTGCTAAAGGAATTGCTCTCCAGAGGTGTCCCTGTTGATTCTGAAAGTGAATTTGGGCTTCTGGCCACGACCAAAAAGATGCTGTGGAAGTCAGAACTTCAAGCAAAGTTAGAACACAATGCCAATGTAATTTTTTTTTGTCTATCTCTATTTGATCCTCCTTCTGGAACCGTACTTTCCAATAAACCTTATAAATTGTTTTTTGTTTGGTGATTTTGTAGCCTAATGCTGAGGGTGAAGATGATATCACTCTGTTGTTCTCTGCGCTGGCAGAGGGTTCTCTAGCATGCTTAGAGCTGCTGGTCAAGGTATGACGTCGTCATATGTAGTATTGCATTGGTTCAGTTGCCAAGCATCTTAAATCAGAGCTAACTGAAAAAATGTTCTTTTTGTAATCACAGGCAGGTGCCAAAGCTAACGTTTTTGCTGGTGGTGCAACTCCAACATTGCAGCTGATATTGGAAACCTTGAGTTAATTAACTGAAAAATGTTCTTTTTGTAATCACAGGCAGGTGCCAAAGCTAACGTTTTTGCTGGTGGTGCAACTCCAACATTGCAGCTGATATTGGAAACCTTGAGTTAATTAACTGTTTACTTAAAGCCGTGGCTGATCCTAATCAGAAAGACGAGGTAAAACCAACTTGGAAATCAGTTAATTAGCAAAATCCTATGTTCTTGCTCATCTGATCCGATATGAAACAATTATTGCCTAACTTTGCCGATTTTACTGAACCCCTGATTATTTTCAGGAAGGCAATAGGCCGATAGAAGTTGTGGCTGCTAGAGACAGCATAAAGGTTGTTGAGATCCCTTTCTCGTTGACAACGAAACTCGAATCTGTTTCGGACTGGACAGTAGATGCATTTTTCCGCTCACATGAAAGCAAACAAATTATGGATTATTAGATCTCTCCTTGTTTTTAGTCTCGAAAACTTCGATATATCCCGTCTGAAACAACTTCAAATATTTTCAGGAACAAGAGGAGAACTCAAACAACGCAAAATCTGGAGAGACGGGGATCAAGAAAGATCTTCCTGAGGTACTTCATTCTTTGATCGATTTGTTTTGAGTACTTCAAGGTTACCTTTTTTAATTGAATTGCTGAAACTTTCTCTTGTAGTAATTCAATGTCGATTCAACTAATTTTCAGTACTCTAATGGTCTCTTAGAATTTTACATGTAAACAGGCTACTGTTGGACCTTGCAACATTCAGAAAGCTATTGCATTGGTGACCAGTGGAGTAAAGCAAATGGATAAGGTTAGATTTGGTGTTGTGTCTGCCAATACTTATTCTATTGTTTTACATTCAGAACTGGCTCTTTTACGTTTCTGTGCTTGAGTCTAGAAAGAAGCTTTTTGGTAAATATAATTTAGGAGATACCTTAGAGGCTTAGATTTAGTTTTAATTCATCCAAAATTCTTTTTCTCTAGCATTCAAACATCAACATCCCAATTTGTTTAGAATTTCTGAAAAAAGAAGGATATCTAAACTGGTTGTTTGTACTAGAGTTATCTGTGTAGTACCACTCTGATCCAAATCTGATATAGTTCTGTCCCGTGTTGCTTATTTAAATGGCACTATGTTGAGATTTTGGATATGAAATCAGTACAGATGACACGAGGTAATCTAAATTACCTCTCTAACAGTCCCTTGTTGCCAATATAAATGCCTCTAAATCAGATACAGATTGATGGTGGTGCATGGCTGAGAAATTGTCCCGAGTTACTTAAACAAATGCCTCGTCTCAGTTTTAGACTCTTCTAACGATGAGTCTCTAAATCAGAAACAGATTGTTTGTGGTGGATGAATGAGAAACTATTGCCAATTTCAAATGCCTCGGCTCAGTTTTAGACTCTTCTTGTGATGA
>NW_006238922.1:6335515-6341265 GCF_000375325.1 Capsella rubella | reverse complement strand
GGTAATCTAAATTACCTCTTTAACAGTCCCGTGTTTCTATTCAAATGCCTCGGCTCGGTTTTAGACTCTTCTAATGATGAGTCTCTAACTCAGAAACAGATTGTTGGTTGTGCATGGCTGAGAAATTGTCCCGAGTTACCTAAACAAATGCCTCGTCTCAGTTTTAGACTCTTCTAACGATGAGTCTTTAACTCAGAACAGATTGTTGGTGGTGCATAAATGAGAAACTATGTCTCTTGTTGCCTTTTCAAATGCCTCGGCTCAGTTTTAGACTCTTCTCATGATGAGTTTTTGTTTATGAAATGAGGTAATCTAAATTACCTCTTTAACAGTCCCGTGTTGCCTATTCAAATGCCTCGGCTCGGTTTGAGACTCTTCTAACGATGAGTCTCTAACTCAGAAACAGATATTTGGTGCTGCATGGCTAAGAAATTATGTCCCGTGTTACTTATACAAATGCCTCGGCTCGGTTTTAGACTCTTCTAGCGAGGAGTCTCTAACTCAGAAACAGACTGTTGGTGGTAGATGAATGAGAAACTATGGCCCATTTCAAATGCCTCGGCTCAGTTTAGACTCTTCTCATGATGAGTTTCTGGGTATGAAATGAGGTAATCTAAATTACCTCTTTAACAGTCCCTTGTTGCCTATCTAAATGCCTCGGCTCGGTTTTAGACTCTTCTAACGATGAGTCTCTAACTCAGAAACAGATTGTTGGTGGTGCATGAATGAGAAACTACGTCCCATGTTGCCTTTTCAAATGCCTCGGCTCAGTTTTAGACTCTTCTCATGATGAGTTTTGGATATTGAATGAGGTAATCTGAATTACCTCTTTAACAGTCCCATGTTGCCTCTTCAAATGCCTCGGCTCAGTTTTAGACTCTTCTAACGATGAGTCTCTAACTCAGAAATAGATTGTTGGTGGTGCATAAATGAGAAACTATGTCTCTTGTTGCCTTTTCAAATGCCTCGGCTCAGTTTTAGACTCTTCTCATGATGAGTTTTTGGATACAAAATGAGGTAATCTAAATTACCTCTTTAACAGTCCCATGTTGCCTATTCAAATGCCTCGGCTCGGTTTTAGACTCTTCTAACGATGAGTCTCTAACTCAGAATCAGATTGGTTGTGATGCATGGCTAAGAAATTATGTCCCGTGTTATTTATACAAATGCCTCGTCGCAGTTTTAGACTCTTCTAACGATGAGTCTTTAACGAAGAAATAGATTGTTGGTGGTGCATAAATGAGAAACTACGTCCCGTGTTGCCTTTTCAAATGCCTTGGCTCAGTTTAAGATTCTTCTCACGATAAATTTTGTTTCTAATAATTGTTATTTTAAATTTGCAGGGTGGAAGATATTGATCCGGATTTTTCCATCAGATTGGTTGGTTGAGCTGGACTTGGTCGATTAGGTGCTCCATGGTAATGTGTTGTTCTTTTAATATCTGTTTGTTATTTAGTGTATTCAGTTGATTATCTTATTCCTTCTGCTCATGAGTTATAGATTCATATTTATGTTCATTAAACAGGTAAAGCTTGATGAAACTAGAAGATTAAATGTGACTTATGTAATGGATCTTGGAGCAAGAAAAAGATCTGCTCGTTTATATGCACTTATGAGAAAAACACAAGTACGAATTCTTCTACGATCTCTTAATTTCCCTTTTTTCTCAGATGTGTTTGGGATCAAAGATAGTCATGGGATGATTAAAATTGGTTTTTATGTTTTGTGTATTTTTTATTCTATTCCCTGAGATTTTCTCTGAGAATTCGTCTCTTTGGTGCTTATCTATTATCATTCAGAGATCTCACAGACTCTTATTTCAGCTCTTGCTATGATAGAAAAATATGAAGAGAAGATACTAGACGCCACTTTTGTTTCAGCTCTTGCTATGATACTCAAGGTCTAGTTTTGCAGAACTTAACTAGCCTGCATCTATTTTATATCGATCTTGTTTATTTGATTTACGTTATCAAGAATGTGATTTTGTGCAGTCTCTGTGGAAGATTAGTGTTTTCTTAAGCCATTTTTTGATGGACTATGTTCAAGGAGTACCTCACAGCCTCACAAATGATGAATCTCTTCTTCCACAAGACATACTTTGTGAGTTCCTACGGAGTGAGAAAATCAGTCTCACTCATCCTCTGGTCTCTGCTCTCATCTTTTAAAACCTTTTGTGTTTTATGAGTGTTGTTAATTACTTCTTTCTTACGCTTCAATTGTATATGTTGTCTATTAGTACTTTTCAGGAAGCAAATGGTGTTTTAGACCTGTTTCTAAACATCTTAAAGCTTCTGCGTTCTTTCGATCTGATGTTCACTCAGAAAAGTCAAGGCAAGTCACTTTTTTATCCCTCATACATTAAGCAAAACTATAAATACAGTCTCATGAAAAGTGTAGTTATCTCAGTTTGAGTTTGAGAATATCTTTTAAGATGAACTTAAAGAAACTTGTGATAAGGAAGGATGTGAGAAACAAAGCTACGTTCAACTTAGGATAAACAAAATTTCATCATCACTTTTCACTTTTCACGTGATGATAAGCTATGAAGTTAAATTGGTTAGTAGAGATCAACAACAAAATGTAGTAGTCTTTTTTTGTTTCTCCTATTGTATAGCACTTGATTGGACAAAGAACGAGACTGAAGGAGAAATGTTAGATACAACTTCTGTTCTGGCGACAGAGATAGATATTAGTCTGATATATACCAAAACAAAGGTAACAATTCATTCACCACGTACACTCTTGTCTCAATGGGTAAGAGGTCAAGTATCAAAAAATTTGCTTCTTTGAAGTTTACTTTTGAAGATTAATGTTGTTACCAGAAACAACTCCACTTTTTAATATTTCAGGTTTGCTCACAAGGAGGTCGGTTAACCGTTCGGTTATGCTCGGTTTCGGTTAGTTCGGTTCGAACGGTTAAACCGTTCGGTTACTTTAGCCATTTAGCTTCGGATTGGTTTGGATATTTGAATAAATAACCGTAACTAACCAAAATTCTATCGAGTTTGGTTTTTTATCCAAAATAAACCGAATATATAAACGAATTTAACCGAAAAATACAAAAAATAATAATAAAAGATAAAATGGAAAATTAGAAGAAAAAAAAAAGAAAAAAAGATTGCTTAGCATTGTTATGATAACTCATACGTATAATAACAACTCAATTACTTAGCACTGTTATGATCATTGAGTGTATAAAGAGTACTTAGATACCATAAATTCAACACTCGTATATAGGTTAGATAGATAAACACAGCTGGAAAAAAAGGGATGGGTCAGACATGTTGTTTCTGAGGAAGAGGTAAAACTTTAGACTTGTTTGGTAAAAGACAAGCAAGTTACTTGATCTGTGACTGAGTGATGTATCTTGGTTTTCCAGGTAATTGGAGACTGGGATGGTGTTCTCAGCAAATTCCGGAATCTGCATATTCGACCTGAGATTCAATTTTTTGAAAATGTAAGGTCCTTTTGAGTGAATACTTGCTTATGCTGTTCTTTTATGATGTGTGTGTTTTCAGTTCGACCTACTTGGATTGCAGGCTATGCAGAGGGACCAGTTGGTATCAAAAGTATCTGAAGACTAAGTAAAGCTTTTTCAATGTTACAGGAAATGGATATTGATGTATATACAACAAGTGTTTAGAATACAACATCCTGATTGTTATGATCATTGGATAAAGATAGTTAAATACCATTCTTCCAAAGTCATCACTTTTGTTACACAAACTCAGTTTGCATTTCTTCTGATGTACTGTTTGGTCGGTGCTGTAAACACTTTTGTGTTTTTCAGTTCCTGTAAAAGGAAGCTTTCTTAAAACATTTGTTAGGTTGATGATGTTCTCTTAGTTTCTTTGGTGGGTATTTTGTATTCTTGTAGTTTAAAGGTACAATAATGCTTCATGAAATCACCAAGTAAATAAAACATCAATACCTTGTACAGAAGCATCGTCACAAACACCTTGCGGTGAGACTTGTGAGAGACAATTTGGTAATGAAAATAATTAGTTCTATCTATTGTTTAGAGATCTCTCACTGACACAAGACAATGCAGGGGAATCTGTAGGGAAATTAAACGATAAAAAAACATATACTAATTAACATTTCTGATTTAAATCTATAAAAAAAAAGATTTTGTTATTTTCATATCTACGATCTCAAAACAAAAATATAATTCCAATTTTACTCATACCATCTGAATTAACGTTTAAATGATATGGGGGTAATTTTTAAATGATGTTGCGATAACTTTTATTTTTATTTGTTAATAATTATATTTTAACTAAAAAATATTTTTTTTGATATTTTTGTTTTACTATTATTATTTTATTTATAAATAAAAAATAAATAGAAAATAAAAGAAAATCTAATTATAAATTAAAGAAAATAATTAGAAAGAAATTTTATAAATAAATTTTAGTTTCACTTAAAAATTAATAAATTACAAAGTTTTTAGGTCATTTTAAATCAGTTTTGCTTACAAGTTTTTCCAGTAACACTTGAGTAAACTTTGTATTTTTATATTTTTTTGTAATATTTTTTATTTTTATTTGATAAATAAATAATAATAGTAAAAAATATATCAAATAAATTTTATTTTTGGGTTAAAATTAGTTTTTATCAAACAAAATTAGAAATGATTGCCACATGATTTAAACATCAATAATTAATTCAAATGATAAAGATAAAATCGAAATTTTATTTTTGTTTGAGAGCATAAATATGAAAATAACAACCGTTAATTAGTTCAGGTATTTTTCTTTCAAAAAAATATACTCAGATTTAAACATCCAAAAAAAATTAGAGAATTTGTTAGAAATACCCCTTTTGGGATGCTCCTTTTTAAAAATACCCTCCTTTCTTGTTATTTTTAATTTTACCCTTCTTAAAATTTTAATGACAACTTTACCCTCTTTAATATTAACTCTACCTTTTAACATACCTAAACGCACACCTTCTTCCTTCTCTCTCTTCCTCTCTTCGCCGTCTGTCGATCTCGCCGTGCATCATTCTCGGTGTTCATCGACCTTCTTTTCTAGCATCATCTCATCTTCTCTGATTTCTCCTTAGTCGTTGTCTCACCTCGTCTCTTGTTCTCTGTCGTTCTTTCTTCTCAGTTCCATCTTCTACTTAGTCATACCTTCCTTTTGTTGCTAACATATAGAGTTGTCGTCATAGGTGAGCTTTGATCTTTTCTTCTTCTTTGCTTTTCTGATTTTGTCTTAGGTTTGATAATGATACATTTAAGGTACACGTTTCTGTGATTTCTACAGAAAATAGAAAGATTCATTGAGCGCACATAAGGTGTTTGGTAAAATGCCAAACAAATAAGCTTATTTTTTTAATGCAAATTGCTGTTGGCTAATGGATGAGAAGCATATATTAAGTATGATTTTTAATAGTTGTGGAAAGAGAATTCTATATGATATGGATTTTTGATGAATTGGTTGCTAATTATGTGTTGATGTCTGCAATTTTTGTATTTAGATGATTAGAAGATGGTATTGTAATGAGAATTGTTGCATATGAATATGAAATAGATGGTGAAGATGTTTGTTCTGTTGTGTGTGTAGGAAGAGTGAATTTGATAGGAGAGCCCATCACCAATGAAAGATACTTAGTGTTGTAGAGAAACTTGATAACTATAGGTTTGGTGTTGTTATGTTGGTTTTGTTGTCTAGAAGAGCTGATGTGTTAAATGGACTAGATGAGACTCATATATCATGTATTTGAGGTAATGGACTAGATGACCA
>NW_006238922.1:6332688-6334750 GCF_000375325.1 Capsella rubella | reverse complement strand
CCTTATAAAAACCTTTTAAAAACTTTATAAAGCCTTAATACACATTTAAACACCTTATAAAAACCTTTTATACAACTTTATAAAGCCTTAATACACTTTTTAATTAGTTTTTAAACCCTTAATATACATTTAAACACCTTATAAAAACCTTATAAACATTTTATAAAAACCTTATAAAAACCTTTTAAAAACTTTATAAAGCCTTAATACACATTTTAAACACCTTATTAAAATACAAGGGTTTTAAAAGGTTTTACAATCTTGTAAATACTTCACAAAACCTTATAAAAGCGTTTAAAAACTTGTTAAAACCTTTTAAAAATCTTAAAAAAGGCTTGTAAAATCTTTTCAATACTTTTAAAAGTTTTTAAAAGTCTTCTAAAAACCTTTTTTAAACCTTATAAAAGGCTTGTAAAATCTTTCAAATGCTTTTTAAAATCTTGTAAGACCTTTTAAATACTTTAACATTATTTCCATAGGTTTTCAAAGTTTTTAAGACCTTATTGCTTTGTATTTTACGTGTAGCATCATGTTCATAATATTATTTACCAAGATCTTAACCACATACATATGTATCTACATATAGCAAAGAAACAAGGAAGATAACTATATTATAATAAAGCCAAGAACGTGGATGAGAACAAGCACCACTACAGCTGCACACCACAACCTTTTACAAATGCAAGCAAACACCACCAACATTTTTCCAGCTGCAATTCTCACACCTGAAATCGCCCACCTCAACATTGGAACCAAACAAGGGATTGATCCTTCACAGATAACAACTTCTTTAACAGTAGGACACAACGCTATATTCCTCATAAGCTTTATAATCGCCTTTAGTCCCACCAACAACACCACAATCCATTACGAAAACCGTGATAATCTTTATTAAGATTCCAACCTGTATAAAACACATTAAAAATCAATTTAAAACCTTTTAAAAGCATTTTAAAATGCTTTTAAAAGGTTTGTAATTTTTTTTGGTACACTAAGATTATGAAACAAAAACTAAATTTCAGAGTATACCCTAATGAATCTGTACCTACTAACATTCAATTCAATTTTACCCAAAATTTATATGGATTCTACAAAATTAACACAAACCTAAATAATGGATTCAACAGTCCATAACTGACGACAAGTGCTCTACCAACGACGACGCTAGAGAGAGCAGATCCAGAGAGATGATGGAGAGAGAGAGAGCAGATCCACAGAGAGATGATGGAGAGTGAGAGCAGATCCAGAGAGAGATGATGGAGAGAGAGAGCAGATCCAGAGAGATGAGATCCAGAGAGATGAGATCCAGAGAGATGAGATCCAGAGAGATGAGATCCAGAGAGAAGCAAATCGAGAAAGTAGATCGAGTATTGAGAGAGAAGTGATCCTAAGAGAGAGGAGATGCAGAGATAGAGAGGAGATGCAGAGAAAGAAGTGATGGAGTGAGAGAGAGAGAGAGAGAGAGAGAGAGAGAGAGAGAGAGAGAGAGAGAGAGAGAGAGAGAGAGAGAGAGAGAGAGAGAGAGAGAGAGCTTTTTGAGTGAGATTAAGAGAAAATTTGTGTTTTCATTTCGACCTGAGATATTCTAAAGGTTAGTTATCAGATCTGTCTTTTTCCGCTAGTTTTCTAATTTTTAAGTAGTTTCACATATTTGACATATTCATTTCTTAGTATCTTGTTGAGAGCATTTTCAAATCATAGCTAAAGAGTTAAGAACTTTATACGCTTTGGGACCGTCTAATAGACGGTTTATTTATTTTCAAAATTAAATAAAATTTATTATTTTATTGTAAAAATATTAGATCCAAAGTATTTACAAAAATAGATAATTTTGTTCAGTTTGTAAATTTTTTTTTGTTGAAAAAACTTAATTTATGTACCATACATATTTAAAAATCGTTAATAAAAATTTATCATTGAAGTTTAGTAATGTTAAATTATCGAGCACCAAAATAATATCTCTTTATAAGACAAAGGATAATAATATCTTTTTACTTCATCTCACTTGTTAGGAGTCATGGCTATTTTCCCATTAAAAATGTTTCTTAATTTTTTTAATTTG
>NW_006238922.1:6313195-6331210 GCF_000375325.1 Capsella rubella | reverse complement strand
CGTGTGAGAGAGAGAGAGAGAGAGAGAGAGAGAGAGAGAGAGAGAGAAACGATATAGAAGAAGAGATGATGGAGAAGGAGAAAAATGTTTTTGCAATTAGGTTAAATCATTAAGGATATAACTGTCTTTATGTACAAAAAGAAGGGTATACTTAAAAATGCTCTCCTCACTAGGGCATTTTTAAAAATGTATTCCCCAAAAGGGGCATTTTTAAAATTCTCCCAAAAAATTAACCAGATATTTTTCCGGTTTTTAAACTCAACTTGTGTTTTTTTAACCAACAGAGTTAAATTGAGTTTTCGCTTAAACAAAGCTTTTTTGGACCAAAATGTCCATGCAACAAGCGAATTGGGCTGGGCTGGGCTTGACTGGACTGGACTGGACTAACCCGATCGATATATCAACGTGACTGTACATGTGTCATAAAACAATTGGTTCCGCTTACGCAGACGACAAGAGTTGTTCTTCCTCTTCTTATTCTTCATCTTCCTTTGGCTCGCGACTTCTCCTTTCTTAATGGAAGCTTAAGCCTTTTGATTCTCTCTCTCTCTGATTGTTACCTTCTCTAGCTCGCTCGTGATTCCTTCTTACATGTACGTTTCTCTTTGTTCCCCTGATATGTCTTGTTTGATCAAAGCCTCAATTTTTAGAGTAATGAGATTATTAAGAAAAAAAAAAGTCTCTCCTTTTCTGGGTTTTGATATTTGCGGTTTACAATGAAAACAATGAGATTTTTGTTAAAAAAATTGAAACTTTTTGTGATTTATATGTTGAAGCAGCTTGAAGACAATGATTCAGCTAAAGGTTTACGCAGGACTTAGTACCTTGGCAGCATTAGCTGTGATTTACCATGCTTTTAGTAGCAGAGGTCAATTTTACCCAGCGACTATGTATCTATCAACGTCCAAGATCAATTTGGTGGTTCTTCTCAACATGGGTTTGGTTCTAATGTTGAGTTTATGGAATCTAGTCAAAATTGTGTTTCTGGGTTCTCTTAGAGAAGCTGAAGTTGAGCGTTTGAATGAGCAAGCGTGGAGAGAACTCATGGAGATTCTATTTGCAGTCACTATTTTTAGACAGGACTTCTCTGTTGGGTTTATTTCTTTGGTTGTGACTCTTTTGTTGATCAAGAGTTTGCATTGGATGGCTCAGAAGAGAGTGGAGTATATTGAGACTACTCCTTCTGTTACTTTGCTCTCTCATGTTCGTATTGTTTCTTTTTTGGTTTTCCTTCTTGTCTTAGATTGTCTCCTTACGTATAGTTCTATACGGCAATTGATTCAGTCTCCAAAAGCTTCTATGTCTGTTTTCTTCACGTTTGAGTAAGTGTCCTTTGCTTCTTACTTATGATTTTGAGGTTTGTTGAGGAAGATTTGCTTAAGAGTTATGCAAGTTATACAGACAAATACATGTTTCTAGGAGCTTTAGGTTCTGTAAAGAATTTTGAAAATGTTTGAATCTGTGAAATATAGCCTAGTTACATACATATGAGAAGGATCTCTAATAAATCATCTGCCAAGATTTTGTATGGTCTACCCTATTTGGATAGCTAGTATGTTTGAAATATGCTTTATACAAGTGAAAGATGTAGGGGGTAATACAGACTGAAGAATAACTCTGATCTTTGTTTGAGCTCTTTAGGTGTCAGAGAAGAACTATATGGGAAACTATTACTATTGTGAATATGTTGTCTTGTGAACCTTACTTGCAGGCCTCTTAGATACTGTTTTTGTTACTAGGATCCTGGTTTCATCAACGCTGTAGTTAAAAACTTATGCTAGCTATTAAACACAAATGAAACATCTGTTGAAAATTGCTGAATATATGGGGGAAAGGTTCAGGGATTTTTATTTGTGATATTAGCTTTGTTGATATTTCATATTGTTTAGTTATGTATTCGTTTTTGTATTTTCCATCAGTTTAGCTGTTGGTTCTTACAAGTAAGTCATATTGAATTTTGCATCATACAGCCTAGCTTTAGACTAAGTTATGAATTTTATGTTGCAGGTATATGATTCTGGCAACAACAACTGTTTCGATTATTGTAAAGTATGCCTTCTATGTCACTGATATACTCAAGGAAGGTCAATGGGAAGGAAAACCAGTATACACTTTCTATCTAGAGCTTGTTCGTGACTTGCTTCACTTGTCCATGTATCTTTGCTTCTTCCTTATGATATTCATGTAAGTTTTTAGTTCATTCACTTCTATCATTATTGCAAACTTAGATGTTATACCACTAAAAGAAAAATGAATCCTGACTAATTTGCATGTTGACATTAGTGTGTCGCAAGTCATTATCGCCTTATCATTTACATTTTTGTTATTGCTAGGTACTTGTTTCAAGAGTTACTTCCATAAATTTATCATTTCAGTTATGTCCATCTAATGAGTCTTATCTTGGTTATATTAGTATGTCGCAACTCATTATCGCCTTATCTTTTACATTTTTTGTTGCTAGATACTTATTTCAAGACTTGCTTGCATAAATTTATCATCACACTTATGTCCATCTATAAGTCTTATCTTGGTTACATTTCATATATTTTTATGTGTAGACGTTGAAAATTGTAAATGAGAAGCAATAAGCCGTCAGAAAGCCAAAACAATATATCTACTGCATCTGTATATATGCAATTGACGGCATTTTAGTATTGTAATTTGTATCCTAATTCGAGTATCACTTTTTATTGCACAGGAACCATGGCCTTCCATTGCATCTGATACGGGAGCTCTACGAAACATTCAGAAACTTCAAAATTCGTGTGACCGATTACCTGCGTTATCGCAAAATCACTTCTAATATGAATGATAGGTTTCCTGATGCCACTCCTGAAGAACTGAGTTCGTAAGTTCCAGATATTCCCTCAGGATTGATATTTCCAAATATTCTAAATATCTTTTGAGCCGTTTGCAATTTTATTTACTTCATTATGCTTATATAGATGGATCAGTTACAATTCTTTTTCTGGGGTTGCAGAAATGATGCCACTTGTATCATATGTCGTGAAGAAATGACCACAGCAAAGAAATTAGTATGTGGCCATCTATTTCATGTGCATTGTCTTCGGTCATGGTTGGAACGACAAAACACATGTCCCACCTGCAGAGCACTGGTTGTGCCAGCTGACAATGCTACATCAACCGCTTCCGGAAACCGTGGAGCACCCCAAGAATCCCTGCAGCAGGGTACCAATTTCTCTATTCATACATTATTTCATAATGAATTTGTGGTCTATTTCGAACTCCGTGCTCCCAATTTTATTGGTCTCTTGAGTTTGAAAATGACATTATGTACTCAGCATGTCCAAAAGGTGAATCCTTTTTTAGTTTTTGTGAAATATCGAGACTAATGTTGCTCTACGTTCAAACAGGAATTGGTACTTCAAGTTCAGATGGCCAGGGATCTTCAGTAGCTGCTGCTGCCAATGAGAATATGAGCAGACACGAAGCTAGGTTACAGGCTGCTGCTTCAGCAGCCTCCATATATGGGAGATCCATTGTGTATCCATCTTCTGCAAACACACTAGTATGGTATGTGCGAAAGAGATAACATACAGCATCCACAACAAAAAACATAGTGACATGATCTAGTTTTAGCTGTTATGATGCTAGTTTCTATCTCATGTCTTAATTCCACTTGGACATTTCCATGTGATGCCTGTATGTGTCATGTCATCTCAGGGCTAAGCTTATTGTATTGAATCTTCTCTGTAACTTCTGTCATTTCATCCACTATATTATTTTAGAGAAAGAACTAACACTAAGAATGAACATATGAAGGCCTCAAGGTTATCCTCAGGCGGAGCTAGAAGCGCAGAGGAGTTATTTCGAGTCCCAGATCGAGGTACGTTAACATAACTTGTTCTTGTTAGCAGCTCAGAGTCTTTAGCGATTTGTTTTTCTCTCCGTAGGTCTTGCAAAACCAACTTCATCTTCTGGAGAAACCGACAACTGTAGATACGAAAGGAAAGTCTGTCGCGGAAACTGCAGAAATGAACCATTAAAGAACTCTGATAAAGACAAGTGAAACAGAAGTTTTAGGATTTTGGAGTAAAGAGAGAAACCTCAGAATGTGTGAATTGTTTTTGCTATAGAGAGGATATAAGAATGTAAATGTTGGGTGTCTCATCATAGAAGCTTGGAACACAAGTAGCAAAACTGGTCTTTTGTTAACTCTCTTTACCACAAGTATCTTCTCTATATTAGTTTTACACTCTCATATTAATATATCACGAACTGTTCTTCCCTTCTCTGATCAACTACACAGCTGAAAAAAATAAGATAAGCAAAGGATAATTTACATTTAAAGGTTTGAAAAAGAAAACAACAATGGGAAGAACGTAGTTTTAACAAAGGCTCGCGACGGGTCGGGTCGGATAATTTGGGTTGGGTATTTTCCGTTATTCGGATAGTTTGGAATTTGAGAAATTTTATCGATAATAACCAAATTAAATAACGGTTCGGTTTGGATATCGGGGTTTTCGGTTATTTTTCTTTGTTATTGAAATTAACTGAATAGTTTAAATTTTTGGTTAATTAGTTAAATCGGGTCGATTGTCTCGATTAATTGTGTAATTTCAGTTACTTCGATTTATTTGGTTTGGTTAGACCGGTTAATTTTAGGTAAAACAGATGATTTGGTTTTTTTGTTCGGTTAGTTTGTCTAATTTCAAGTAATTCGGTTAAATTTGGGTAACCGTCATTAAGGGCAAACCGAACCAAACGGAACCGATAATCGAGTATAATTTCGTCCGATCATTTTTTACTCTCAACCGAAATCGTACCAAAAACCAAAATCTTGGTTCAGTTTGCTATTTTTGGTTCGGGTAATAATCTCATGGCTAATTTTAATTTTAAGTGCTTTAAAAATAAAAATCAAATAGAATTTTCTTATATTTATGGTCATTGAAGTTTTTTTATTTATTCGGGGTTAAAAAGAAAAGTTGATTTTGCAAATTATTCCTTTTCTAATCAATAACTTATTTATCGGGTTTGGGCCGGGCTGGGTTTTTTAACCCCTGAAAACATCCCTATAAATATGAACACATATCAATTGAAACGACACGTTGAACTTGAAGCCAAAGAACAAAACGAAACCTACTCTTTCTTTCTTTCTTTCTTTCTTCTTCCCCTCGATTCCACTGAGTTCTTCGTCCGCCATTGAAACCTAAGCTTATTGAAACCCCTTGCTGTTTCGTCCGCCATTGTTGCTTCGTCTTCAATTGTTTTCGCCATTGCTGGCCACGGATTGAGCTTAATATTGTCTATCTCGAAGTGGATTTAGGTGAGTCTTGTTCTAAAATTCGATTTTGGATTATGAGAATTCGATTTTGGATCGAAGCTCTTTCATTGTTGCATTTCGTTGATGGCTTTTGAATCTTAGCTACTGAGTGAGCAGTGCCCCTTTGTGTTTGGTTGGGATAAACAATTCGTTGTGTGTGTTAGATGATCTTAAGATTGGTCTTGATTATTTATATATATGACAAGTCTACAGATTCGTAATTCTTGTTGGTGGTGAAGGTTTGCTGCGCCTAGGTTTTAGAGTGACCTGTAAAGAGGAGCGTCCATTAGGTGTATGAATCTTCCTTTGTGTGTACTAACTAATGTTTCTTTGTGTCTACTGAATCTTCCTTTATGAAATTCTTCTTCTTTTGTTGATTTTTCTTATGACTCACTTATGAATCTTCCTCTCTACTTCTCTCTGCAACTATTTACTAAACTCGTTGGGATCAAAAGATGCTAGCTTTGGAATCAGAATTTATAATTCCACTGACTGTTTTTGCTTTGATTTGATTTTCTATATATCTCCATTACAATGCAATCTCTAGTTCTTCACATAGCTTATGTGAAATGAAGCTAACAGTGTCACAAATCCTGATTTCAATTTATGCCTAAGAAAAACGAAATGTCCAAACACATTTTTTCCAATTTTGGACATCAGATACCCTAGGCAATCATCGCCAATAACAACACAAAGACAATGAGTTAGTGTTTTATGTGTTGACTGATTTGTGTACCTACTTAGTCCACTAACTCATGAATGTGTTCTTCTTTGAAGGTGTTGTTGTCTGGTTTGTGTACTTAGTCCACTAACTCATTTCGCTTTTAACTTCTGGTTCTTCTTGTCAGTTTCTTAAGTCACTCTAGTTGATTAAGCTTTTTTTTGCAGCTTTAATTTGTTAAGCATGTTATGTGATCTCAATTGGTGTTTGTTTATTGAGTTCTTGCAGCTTTTTTTGCAGATTCTAATTAGTTTCTTCAGTCATTCTTGTCTTTTTAGTTTTGTTTAGGGTTTAATATCAGTTAAAGACTCTTGATTTTGATGTTTTGGTTTGTAACAGGACAGCGCAGCGATTGTTATAAAGCTATGCTTTTGTCGAATTCTCAGGTTGGAAAATTTTCTTCACAGCATCAGCATAGCTAAAGCGGTATGTTTCTCATCGTCTCATTCCTTTTCTCATCTTGCAAGCCCACATGACTCACGCTTCTCCCTGATTCTAATTCTGAAATTTTCCCTTTTTGTTTTGCTCCTTTCTCCATTGAATTTGTCTGAAATTCTGAATACAGTGAACAGAAAGCTGTGAGATTTCATTAATCCCTTTACAATTTCTCGTAAGCTTGTCTCCATAAAAATCAGATTTCCATAGCAATGAAATCTCTTGTTTCAAATCAACTGAACAACTGTCTTTTGAGTTTTAGATTCGTATCATTAGCTAACTTGAGAAGGGGTCATGGTGTGGTGTAACCATTGTGCGAAGAATGTTCCCGGAATTCGCCCCTTCGACGGTGGTTTGTAAGTAATGTTTTTACGTTTGAAATTTGAGGGTTTCTATAAGAGCTAGGACTGAGTCTGGAAAGCTCTTGATTAAAGAGCTCTAGTTCCGAGTTTTTATGATGGATCGAGCGTCGTTGCCTTTTGTTTTGTAGGGCATGTGATTTATGTGGGAGGATTTTGGAAAACTTCAATTTTTCGACTGATGTTACATTCGTTAAGAATGCTGCTGGACAGGTTTAATTACTCAAAGCTCTCCTCTTATTCTTTAGACCTAGAATGACTTGATTGATTCCATGTACATACGTGTGTGATCAATAGACTATATATATATATATATATATATATATATTAGTATTGTCAAATCTTTTCTAAGATAAAAGATGTTCTCTAGCTAGCTAGTGGTTTGAAATTATTTCTGTGTGCCTGCAGAGCCAAGCGTCAGGTAACATAGTGAAGAGTGTTGAAAGTGGGAGTTCGAGCTCACGCGAAAGAAGATTGGGAATAGGTATAAGAATTTCTGTTCACGGTTGGATACATGATGATCTCTAATCTTCAGCTTTCCTCTATGTTCGATTTAATCTTTACCACTTGCCAGTTTGCTCATCTTTTTAGCCTAACTCCTAATTATTCTCTATTTCACATCCTTGGATATCCTGCCAAACAATTGAGGCCATGTGACTGTTCTGAAAAGTCATTATTGCATTGTTAAATTCTTTAGATATGTTAGTTTGCTGCTCTTACAGAGAGAGAGACGCACCTCTTTTGTTTTTGTTTTTGTTTTGGCAGCTACATATGAGTTAAGGAATTTGAAAGATGCCTTGGGAATTGGTGATGAGAAAGAAGATGTGGTTAGAATGGCTGCCAAAATCTTTGAAGTATGTTTAGGTTTTTACATATTGTCTGAATGAATATTAATCAATCTGTCAGGATTCTTTTACACCGTACGTCTAACTTTATTTATCTTCCAAAGATGGCAATTGATCAAAACTTCACTAAAGGGCGCAGAACTGAACTTGTACTGTCTTCCTGTCTCTACTTGACTTGCAGGTTAGAATCTTATATAGTAACCCTACTTATAGTATGTTTCCTTGTATGTTTGTTAACCAAATACTTTGTTTACTTGTAGGGAAAAGAAAATTCCGTTACTTCTTATTGATTTTTCAAGCTACCTTCGAGTTAGCGTGTAAGAGTTGTTTTCATTCCCATACTTGTTCTTTTTATTTGATTGCCTAATTACCTGTTAAGTCTACTACAGAGTCAGAGTAATGCTTTTATTGGTTTCATGTCTAGTTACGAGCTAGGTTCTGTGTACTTGCAACTCTGTGAACTGTTGTACCTTGTGGAAAACAACAACTATGAGGAGCTTGTTGATCCTTCAATTTTTATTCTTCGATTCGTAAACAGTAAGTATGTTGTCTTTGGCTCACATTCTTTTTCTTTATCAGCTTGATGATGCATATTTTTTTATTACTTGGTGTAAACAACAGTCAAAAATACAAACAATTATATCAATAATTCATTATACACTTGAAGGTTTATTGAAGGGTGTAGACAAACAAAGGAAAGGAGAGTTTGAGAAAACGGTTAGAAGCATTATATCTAGTATGAAGAGAGATTGGATGCAGGTGCGATTTTATTATTTAAAGTATAGTTTCCTACATGTTCTTTTTGTCTTATTTATTATTTATTATGGCTTGTGTTAATTAATGTTGGCGATCTATTTGGCTTGAAGACCGGCCGGAAACCAAGTGGAATATGTGGAGCAGCAATTTACATAGCTGCACTTTCTCATGGTATCATGTGCTCTAGAGCAGATATTGTAAGAATGTGACTAATGTTATCAGATAAGAGCAAGGAGATGGATATATCGATTTGATGTGTGTTTTCTATATGTTTCAGGCAAAAATGGTGCATATGTGTGAAGCAACAATAACCAAAAGGTTGAATGAATTTGCTAATACCGAGGCTGCAAGTTTAACTGTGAGTAATTTCTTTTGCAGGATTATGTTACAAATTGTTTCTAGTTGTAAAGTTATACACTAATTAGATGTTGTCAATTTTAATTTTGCCTCATATTACTGATACAAGATATGTCATCAAGTATTGTTTAGAAAGCATCATGCTTGAGAAGCTTCTTAATCATTCTTTTAAGTATTTTCTTTTTATGCTAAACTAAGAGATTTAGATACTTTATTTATTTCACAATGCTTAAATCGGTTTGTAAGAGTCTATATAAGACTCTCAAAATCATCAATAAGAATAAACTTCCAACAATAACCTAATTCTCTAAGAGAGGCTTGGGTTAAAGGGAAGCTTGCTTTCAATCTTCTTGTTCTCTAAGTTAGGCTACACTTCTAATCTAGTCATTACGGAGAAAGTAGAGGGTCCTTTAACAAGAGCAAAAGCAAAGGCTTTTGCTCATAACAATTACTTGTTGAGATTTCTGTTGATTCTTTTTTAAATGTTGTATATGCTTGTCTAGGTTTTTAAGCTTGAAGAAAGCGAAAAGATATTGGTTGATGAAAGGGAAAAGATATTGCGTGAAAACCCTATTACCTCAAAACCAAACTCTGATAAAGGAGTAGTGAACTGTAAACATAAAGATTTAGAACCTTTTGCTTATGGATTATGTAAGAGCTGTCACGATAAGGTAAGTCTCCGGACTTGTCTCTCTTTCCATACTTTTGACAAATGGCTCCGAGAGTTTGACAACCAGAATTTTTTTGGCAGTTCATTATAATTTCTGGTGGAGTTGTTGGTGGGTCGGATCCTCCTGCTTTCCAGCGAGCAGAGAAAGAGAGAATGGAAAAAGCAGCTAAAGAAGACAACGAGGGAGGAGGAATTGGTACGTAGCATACCCACAAACGATGAACAACTATCAAAATAGATTTAAAAGTTTTTTTTTTGTTTTGCTATTGGTTTGAGCTCTTAAGAATATTTTTATGTGTTGTGTGTCTCAGAGAAAAGTGAAGGAGAAACAGATTGGGATGCTGAAGCTTCGGATGAATCAGGCAATCTTTCTGACCTCGATGGTGATGCTGAGGTGGGAAATCATTTTTGCTTCCTTGTGTAGTATATAGAATGTTGCTATCTCGGCCTATTTTCCTTACAACATTTTCACTTTACTATTTGATGGTTGGTCAAAATACTTCACTGTGTCCCAGGTGGATGGCTGTTTTCTCAACGAGGACGAAATGATCATGACGAAGATCTCATGGGAGTTAGAAAACAGACCATATCTTGAGGTGATAGGCAATATCATCTATCTTCTCTTGTATTCCTTCTGAGTTGTTATCAACATAAGAATCTTACCAAATTATATTATTATGTAGGAGCAAGCAGCTAAGGAAGCAGCTCTGAAGAAGGCTAGTGAAGCTTTCAATGCTAATTGCCCAGAATACGCAAGAAATCTTGTTGAAACTTCTAAAGCATCTGTGATACAATCTAGAAAGGTGACTCAGATTTGAAACTTTGCAATTATATGTTCATGGTTTATGTCAAGTATCTGACTTAAAATAATATGAAGTCCATTAATGATGACCTATATGGTTTCTCAATCAAACTCTCATTTCTCTCTTGATATAGGAAAAGCGTCAAAAACGTGCTGAGGAAGCAAGGAACGCGCCTCCACCAGCTACAGCCATGGAAGCAGTTTGCAGAACACTTGAGAGGAAGGTAAGAAAATATATTGTTATCGTTTGTCAAAAAATATATAGCTTTTGAAGAAAAACGTCTGGAATTTTCTTGTGTTTCTGATTTTGAGACTTAATTATACAGAAACTTAGTAGGTGTATCAACTACGGTGCTTTGGATGAACTCTTTGGTACTTCTGTAAGTTTATTACCCTCTCTTTTTGTTTCCTTAGTTCTCATCATCACTTTCAGGTCTATACAATTTTGTTCTTGTTTCTTCTTTCAGCCATCTGAGAAGTCACCGAAGAAATCGAGAACCGAGACAGTTACAGAGAAGAAGAGGGAAGAGAAGGAAGACCATGAGATTGTTGAAGATGAAGAAGATGAAGAAGACTACGCAGCACCATATGAGATGAACGCAGATGAGAAATTCTATGAAGACGAAGTGGAAGAGGAAGAGGATGGTTATGATTTTGGATTGTACTAATGCTAACTTCATGTCTGTCGCGTAAAAAACAGAAATGAACCATTAAAGGAACTCTCATAAAGACAAGTGAAACAGAAGTTTTGGGATTTTGGAGTGAAGAGAGAAGACAAACGAATTCTCAGAATGTGTGAATTGTTTTTGCTATAGAGAGGATATAAGAATGTAAATGTTGGGTGTCTCATCATAGAAGCTTGGAAACAAAAGTTGGAAACTGGTCTTTTGTTCTGCTCTACCAATAAGTATCTCTCTATATGAGTTTTCCAATCTCATATTAAGAAACTGGTCTTCCCTTCTCTGATCAACTACACAGCTGAATAAACATATAAGCAAAAATATAATTCACATCCAAAAGGTTTGAAAAAGAAAACAACAATTTGTAGAACGTAGTTTTAAGGATGCTTGCCACCGAGTCGGGTCGAATAATTCGGTTATTCGGGTAGTTTGGAATTCGAGAAAATGTTACCGAAAATAACCAAATTAAACAACGGATCGGTTCTTTGCGTATCATGCTTTTTCGGTTATTTTTCCTTGTTAGCTAAATTAACCGAATAGTTTAGATTTTTGGTTAATTTGGTTAATTAGTAAAATCGTGTCGATTATCTCAATTAATTTTGGTTAATTAAGGTACATTCAGTTAATTCGGTTTAATTAGTTCGCTTAGAATGGTTAATTTTGGGTAATACAGATAATTTGGTTATATCAGTTCGGTCAGTTCGTCTAATTGCAGGTAATTTGGTTAACTTTGGATAACCGTCAGTTAAGGTGAATCAAATCAAACCAAACCAAACCAGTAACCCAACTGCATAATATAATTTCCTTCGATCGGTTTTTTCTCTTAACCGTAACCATACCGAAAACCAAAATCTCGGTTCGCTTTGGTATTTTTGGTTTCTGTAATAATCTATACTAGATTTTACCCCGTGGTACACCACGGGCCTAGTATTTTATATGTATCTCTTATGAAAAGTTTAACCGTTATATACAAAGTTTCTTTACATAACTTTTGATTGCCAACATGAACAATGTAACCTATGTGGTTTATATATTGAAAAATATGCTAGATGCGTACTTGTGCTAGAGGAGGAGAGAAATTTTTTTTTTCCTTTTTGTTAAACGAAAACATACTTTTACCCCGTGGTACACCACTGGTCCATTTTCTTTCAAAATTTATATGTAATATTCGTGATTTTGAGTAATAAAATGAGAATTTTCGAGAAAACCCCATTTGGTGTTTCCGTTTTCAAAAATACCCCTTTCTTCTATCAATTTTCAAAAATATCCCTTTTTATATATGAAAAAATATAAACTTTTATATGGTTGATAAGCTACATTAAGATCATCATTACTACTGGGAGACTAAATCCAAATATTTATAAAGTTCAAAAAGTTATAAACAGCATTTATAAGGTTTTTAAAAGGTTTACAAAGTTTTATAAGATTTTTAAAAGGTTTTTAAAATGTATTTATACGGTATTTATGAAATACATATATAAATTTATACACATATAAAGATAATTTGTGTCTATAAATATAAATATAAGCTTACACATATTTTTTTGATAAATTTCAAATTAGTGTTTTTGATAAAATTAGAAAGAGCGTTATTTTTAAAAAATATTAGAAAAGAGGTATTTTTTAAATTCTCCCTAATAAAATGATTGAGTTTATAAAGTAATTAATATAAATGTTATAGTGTTATAATAAGATAGATTAACATTTTTGAAGTACCTTTTGTGTTCTAGCCTTTTATTTTGTAATATTTGCATAATTAAATCCTTACCATTTGATTAATAGAAAAAGTTTAAGATAAATTTTGTAATTAAATCATAATAAATTTGCAAAATTAGAAATCAATATTGATTAAATTTAACAAAATTTCCTAAAATCTCTCCCTAATAAATCAAAGATTTCTCCAACATCTTTATATGATCTTATTTGTTTTTAAATTTATATTATTACATAAACATATGTATAATAAAAATATATTTTTTTTCGCATATGTTGCAATTTGAATTTTTAGAAACAGATGTATATTACTCAAACGATACAAAAATGTATGTACTAAAGTATTATTGATAATTGTGTAGCACGGGTCATGTGATGGAACGGGTTATAATTTACATAATTATGATTATAGATATTTTTACGGGTTGTCTACTATAGTATAACTCACAAAAATATTTTAATATGAAATTATATTATGTAAACGAATATTATGTCAGTATCATTTCATTATTTTAAATATTATACTATTTAATTAATTTAATCAAATTACGATTATATAAAAAATAAATTATCATATAATATTCTACGGGTTAAATCATAAACTTAACAATCAAAATATAGTAATACACTCTTATATACCAAACAAAAATAATAAAAAAATACATTTTAAAATGTCGTTACGCGGTGTATCGCGGGTTAAAACCTACTCCCATAGTATGAAAATCAAATGGAATTTTGTTTTTTTGTTTGGGGTCAAAATTGAAGTTTTGTGCTATTTGGGGTTAAAAAAGTTACAAATTTGTTCCTTTTCTAATCAAGAACTAATTTTCTTTCTCAAACCTCCGCTTCCGCCACTGTGGCTCGCTTGATCGTCGTCGTCCGGTGATCCATCTCTCACAGTCGAAGGCAAGTCATCGACTCTTTTTTTTCTTATTTATGTTAAGATCCAATGTGACTTTTACTCGTAGTGAAAATGCTGATTTGTAAATGCTTTTGTTTGGTTCGCCATTTGTGATATGAGATTATCATTTATACTTTTCGTTGATTCTGATTCTTGTAGCTATCGAATTTCTTAGGTACTGTATGGTTAAAGATTTGATTTTTTTATTGGTGTTTTGGTTCTTGCGCACCAAGTGTTTGATGAAATTACTCAATGAACATTTTCTCTTTTGTTCACAGGTCATTTGTTCCAGTTTGGTTTAAGACGAAGCTATGAAGAGTTTGATATGGTTAACGGCAGAAGAAGCTGCAAAGAACAGAGGGAAAGTTCTTTCTTTGTACCGACAACTACTTAGGAGCATCAACTCGCCGAGATTGCAGCTTAGTTACGCGTCAAGACTTGCGAAGAAAGCTGAAGTTAGGACCATCTTCTTGTTTGGTTCCGAGGAGATTTCAAAACACAATGTTACCGATCTTATCCGTACTGCTGAATATGCTCTTTCCCAGTTAAAACAAGGCAAAATCCCCAACAACACCACTCAGTACTGAGTCATCTTACCATTGTTACACATTCATAGATATATGTGGCTTCATGCTCATATCATTATCAGTCTTTCCATTTATTTGGAAACCTTATATATTGAGATCAGCTTTACTATGTAACTCACAAGGCATGTTTCCTAGTATTAACAAGAATGTGGTGCTTAGAAAACATATCGTGTATGTTTGCATTTTGCTCGCGAGTCGCGACTGTACATTTATAGACATGTTTGGTACTCTCCAATCTTGATGTATTTCATTTATTGGCAACTTTGAGATTGTTTCGACACATTGCTCAAAACTAAGGTATCCCAATGGAAAAGTTTGCACAATTTAGATTACCAAACAATCCAGTTAGGAGTAAAAGAATAATATAGTGAACTCATGTAAATTGATAATAGTAGAATTGTTTACTTTCACAAATCCACGGCTTAACACAATGTTTATAATTTGTAATTTGACAACAAACTCTACTGGCTCGTATTTTAAAGATTCTACCAAAACTTAGCATCACAAAACTCAAAATCATTAGTCAATAAAACACTAAAAATGCTCTCATCCTTAGTTCTCTTGTCCTTCGTCTATCTTCTCAGCTTTTTGTTCTCCAATCCGTGGCCGTCTCATAGCTGGATAAACAGAGAAAGATGAAGAACCACAATGTCACAACTTGTAGGAGTTTCATCATTTTCTTTGTATGTTTTATATAACTGTACACACTGAAAAATACTCACATTTAAGAGCTGACCCGGCAAGACATGTAAGCCTTGATTTAGTATTTGTCTCGGCTAATGGTTTTGTGTTCTCTTTAGCCGCCATTCGCACATCCCAAACACGTATGATCCCATCAGACGAAGCAGAACCAATCAAGTATGGATCTTCCAAGGAGCCGTCACTATCATTCCTGGTAAGCACAACAATACCTTTGATCCGAGCTGGGTGAGCATCTTCTATTGAATAAGCAAGCTTCCCACTATTTGTATCCCAAGCTGTTATAGCCCTATCTTCACCACCTGTGAAAAGAGTTCCACTCTGTTGCAAAATTAACCAAACATATTAGCCAATAAACAAAGTATCACCATTTCCAATAAAAAAAAACGTAACCACGACATCAACGAGCAACCGAGAACTGTATTTAGCCAAAGAGGTCGTTTCGAAGGCTTTAAAGATGGTAGGAACTTCTGAAATTAAAACTACAACAACATAAGCTTAAACTGAACACACCATTGAGCAAAAGAAGAAAGCTTTTACTGAAAGAAGTTATCTATCTGCACATAAAAGGACATATTTTCCCAAAAGTGTTATCATAGTCTAAAATACTATGATAGCCTCAAATTAAATCTCCTTTCATGGTTTCAAGAAGGTCGACTCTTCTGCAATGTACACACTTAAGTAACATAGGACTAAGCATTGAAAGAAACAACAACCGAGTCGGAATCACGCAGCTCTAGTTCAAATTAGACAGCATTCATAGTAAACCAATAAACAACAAGCTCAGAATCTCAAAGTTGCTAACACAGAATCCAATTAAGAGACTAAAGATGCAATTGTGGAAACTATAAGAGAAATTAAAGCTTCCAAAGGGTAAGAAAAACCACCTCTCCTGGAGTAGCGCAGAGTATACGCTTGCGGCTCGGATTCTCAAGCTCAAGAAGAAGCTTAGCATCTTCAGACTGATGAACTCCAACTTTATTATTCACAACCATGAAAAAACTATCACCACTTGGATCAAACTTCACAAGACTCGCCTCATGACCTAACCTACAACAAAAACTCCTCTTCCCTCTAACCAAATTCAACATCGTAAAGAACTCATCACGATAAACAGCTAAAGCAAGCTTCCCAGAAGGATGAATCGCCAAATCGTTTACCGCCTTCTTATGAGGACGAAAGGATTTAAGCAAAACAAAAGGATCAGTATCAAATATGGCGACGGAGCCATCTGCGGCGGCGGAGATGAGATTACGAGGGAAAGAGAGTGAAGAAGGTGTGTAGAAGGCGAGAGCAGTGATTGAGGCTGTGTGGTTGTGGTCTAGGAGAGAGCCCAGGGAAGAAGCGGAAGGAAGATCGTAGAGATGGATTGTATCGTCGGAGCCGCCGGAAGCAGCGGCGGGACCGGAACAAGCGACGGTGGTGATTGGGGAGATGTGAGATGGGTAGGAGAAGATAGTGGAGAGAGTTAGGGTTTGGTTATCGGGGTCGTGCTTTGTGGGTTTAAGCTTGAAACCCCAAATGAATCTCTCGTAGGAGCCTGCGATGATACTCATTGTTGCTTCGATGAGAGGTTTCGAATGTCAAAAAGTTTGATTGAAACTGTTTTTAGGGTTTTAGGTTTTTATGGAAGAGGAAGACAATGTTTTGTAAATTGAACCGGATAGTAAACCGGGTAATTTTGTGGTTTTTGGTTTAAACTTGATGGCACGATTAAACCAATTGATGCATCTATACTATTAAGCTCAAGTACCCAAAAAAAAATTACACTAACGTTTTCAAATGAAATAAAATACAATGTTCATTAGATTTACATGCGGATCTAATTATTCAATCGATATTGTAATCGGATTTAGAGATTTAATCTCCATTGTTCATTTTTTCTGTTGATAAAAAGTTAAAATTAAATTTGGTTTTCAAATTTTTTTTAAAAAAATAATTATTATGTTTGATATTTAACTTTATTTGTACTATACAATACCTAAAATTTAGCTTGATTGGCAAGATTTTATTAATTTCAAATCTTTTTTTAGGACCTTGATCGAAATTTGAAACATAGAATATTTTAATATTTTTTTAATAGTTACATGGAATTAGATTATTTGTTTTAATAGAAACTACCAAATTTTTTGGAATTTCCATTTAATATAGTTAACTTTTTAAACTATTTTATATTTATCTTGACCTACCTAATCAATCTAACATTTTATAAATACATTTTTTGTTATAACTTTTTATACGTAAGAATTGTATAAATAAACTTTTGCCATTTCATTATAATATATTAAAAATTTGAAGGATTATTTATTAAAAATAATTATCCTACTCGATTTTCTTTAGCATAGATTCTTATTTTGAAATATCTATTATGGTAAGATCAATTTCGCACAGTAAAATCAATGCAAAATCACCCAAAAAAGGCTAAAATATCTCGGCTAGCACATACTTTCCTTTTTAATCGACTCTTTTAAATGTATAACACAAACAAAAAAAAAAAGAGGAAATATTTCCTTGGACAAGGATGATGGATTTTAAATGTAAGATATTCTATATTTTTCTTCTAACCTAACAAACCTAACTAGCCGATTTCAGACCTAACTATTCTATGTTTACATCTGCTAAAATGTAAACATATAAAAAGTAACTCTAATAGTCTCCGATTTCAGACCTATTCCTGAAAGAAACCAAACAGATACATTTCCTCAAGGAGTCAGGCTATACCACAACAAACTGAAAGGTTCTACACCCTGGAAAAGTTTGTCATACCTTTCACTCTACATTTTTAAACACCCAACAAAGGATTTTAACATGTAACATTGTTAACTATGTCATTGGTGACAAGCAAGCGCCACAAATGTCATCGCTCTTAAGGTTTTGGAGATATCCTAACTTCTAAGATCAAAGAAAATGATAGGGTTGCTCTCAATGTCTGTATCCTCAGTGAACAGCCGCAGAATTTAATTGAATACTACTTAACGAAACACTAAAAGAATCACAGAGTATATAACAAGAAAATTCCATAACAGAAGCATCTTTCACGAATTGGGGTGATGAGCAGATGAAGAAACTGGAAACATAAAACTTACTTACCACTAACAAAGAGTTTCGTCTTTGGCACAGAGGAAGACGATGACGAAGAAGAAGAAGAATCCGAAGAGATACAGCTAGAAATCATTAACCCGCCCATATCACGGCGTCGGCGAGTC
>NW_006238922.1:6312877-6313095 GCF_000375325.1 Capsella rubella | reverse complement strand
TAAGTAAAATTATTAATCGTAAGGAAAAATATATTTTGAAGGCTATATTATGCATTTTTTGACATGGCAAATGTTATTTTTAAAAATGTTAATTTTAGTTTAGACTAGTAAAACCATGGTAGGAGTTGACAAGTGACTCCATTGTATAATCTAAGAAGGTAGATCAAAATTTTACAATTCATTACACAGTATGAAGACAGAATCAAAACAGCTACCAC
>NW_006238922.1:6312534-6312777 GCF_000375325.1 Capsella rubella | reverse complement strand
CTACGAATATAACCCTTCCATCCAAAAACTGTATAAACACCAAATCAGAATTTGCTATTAACCAATATCTTGTTATCAATCACCAGTAAAACGATTTGAAGTATGAAGTTAAGTCTGTGATATTAAGCTGTATACCTTTCCGTGCATCCCTTCAATAGCTTTCATAGCCTCCTCCTCTGTGTCATACCGTAGGAAGGCAAAACCTTTTGGTCTATTAGCTACCTTATCCATCACCAAGTTCAC
>NW_006238922.1:6307232-6312434 GCF_000375325.1 Capsella rubella | reverse complement strand
ATTGTCATCTTCTCCTTCTTCGCCGGACCCTATCCCCTCAACTTACTACACAAAACTTTGATTTATTGAGGGTAATTTTGGTACTTCACATATACGTTTTTTTTTTGGTAAATTGGACCAATATAATTAACACAAATAATGTAGGTAGATTCTGAAAAGAATAAGTAATATTTTTTTTTTTTTGTCATCTGCTACATTATCATTGATTCGTCAACATAGGTAAAGCCTAATTTTTGATTTAAAATTATTTTCTATCACAAACTGTGATTCATAAGTAAAATTATTAATCGTAAGGAAAAATATATTTTGAAGGCTATATTATGCATTTTTTGACATGGCAAATGTTATTTTTAAAAATGTTAATTTTAGTTTAGACTAGTAAAACCATAGTAGGAGTTGACAAGTGACTCCATTGTATAATCTAAGAAGGTAGATCAAAATTTTACAATTCATTACACAGTATGAACACAGAATCAAAACAGCTACCACGTACGAAAGGTGCGAGGTTTTGATTGAGCTTTGGGGTAGTCTGTGAGCTTTGGGGTAGTCTGGTCTGGGTTTACCTCTGGAGATATCTGATCTGCTTTTAGCTTCTTCTACGAATATAACCCTTCCATCCAAAAACTGTATAAACACCAAATCAGAATTTGCTATTAACCAATATCTTGTTATCAATCACCAGTAAAACGATTTGAAGTATGAAGTTAAGTCTGTGATATTAAGCTGTATACCTTTCCGTGCATCCCTTCAATAGCTTTCATAGCCTCCTCCTCTGTGTCATATCGTAGGAAGGCAAAACCTTTTGGTCTATTAGCTACCTTATCCATCACCAAGTTCACTACACGAGGGGACGCAGGCAAGAACATGAGTTACACACTTGTAGAATGTGGACAGAAGTAGAACAAAAGTGAGCTTTATGCTTACTGTGTACAAGCTTGCCAAACTGTTCAAATGTATCCCGTAAGGTATCTTCAGTTGTCCGGAATGAAAGCCCTGTGCAAAAACAACAAAATCAAGTCCATATTGTTTCGAGTTCAAGTCTCATGTGGTGAAAGCAGAGAGGTGAAAAGTGGATAAAACCATAAAAGAGCATTAACACTGTCTAAAGCTCTAATTCACAACGATTTAGCTATAATACTGAGTGATACCACAAGGTCCAATAACGAATGAAAGCAAACACAATTAACACAATAAAGATATCAATCTCCCCAGATCATCAGAAGTTCAAAACTTCACACCCATTTATTCTACTTCCACACCAACCAAAATCATTCCCTGTCTTTACAACAAATCTGACAATGTCTTAGGTACAAACACTGTAAACATATAAAAAGTAACTCTAATAGTCTCCGATTTCAGACCTATTCCTGAAAGAAACCAAACAGAGACATTTCCTCAAGGAGTCAGGCTATACCACAACAAACTGAAAGGTTCTACACCCTGGAAAAGTTTGTCATACCTTTCACTCTACATTTTTAAACACCCAACAAAGGATTTTAACATGTAAAATTGTTAACTATGTAATTGGTGACAAGCAAGCGCCACAAATGTCATCGCTCTTAAGGTTTTGGAGATATCCTAACTTCTAAGTTTATCAAAGAAAATGACAGGGTTGCTCTCAATGTCTATATCCTCAGTGAACAGCCGCAGAATTTAATTGAATACTACTTAACGAAACACTAAAAGAATCACAGAGTATATAACAACAAAATTCCATAACAGAAGCATCTTTCACGAATTGGGGTGATGAGCAGATGAAGAAACTGGAAACATAAAACTTACTTACCACTAACAAAGAGTTTCGTCTTTGGCACAGAGGAAGACGATGACGAAGAAGAAGAAGAATCCGAAGAGATACAGCTAGAAATCATTAACCCGCCCATATCACGGCGTCGGCGAGTCGAAATTACGACGGTTCCGACATTGATTCGGCCGCAAGAGACGCTACAGACGGCCGAGAAGTTAGATCGGAAGAGGCGATCTCCGGAACACGACGGAACGACAACTATCCCTAAGCTCACTGCCATTGTCATCTTCTCCTTCTTCGCCGGACCCTATCCCCTCAACTTACTACACAAAACTTTGATTTATTGAGGGTAATTTTGGTACTTCACATATACGTTTTTTTTTTTGGTAAATTGGACCAATATAATTAACACAAATAATGTAGGTAGATTCTGAAAAGAATAAGTAATATTTTTTTTTTTTTGTCATCTGCTACATTATCATTGATTCGTCAACATAGGTAAAGCCTAATTTTTGATTTGAAATTATTTTCTATCACAAACTGTGATTCATAAGTAAAATTATTAATCGTAAGGAAAAATATATTTTGAAGGCTATATTATGCATTTTTTGACATGGCAAATGTTATTTTTAAAAATGTTAATTTTAGTTTAGACTAGTAAAACCATGGTAGGAGTTGACAAGTGACTCCATTGTATAATCTAAGAAGGTAGATCAAAATTTTACAATTCATTACACAGTATGAAGACAGAATCAAAACAGCTACCACGTACGAAAGGTGCGAGGTTTTGATTGAGCTTTGGGGTAGTCTGGTCTGGGTTTACCTCTGGAGATATCTGATCTGCTTTTAGCTTCTTCTACGAATATAACCCTTCCATCCAAAAACTGTATAAACACCAAATCAGAATTTGCTATTAACCAATATCTTGTTATCAATCACCAGTAAAACGATTTGAAGTATGAAGTTAAGTCTGTGATATTAAGCTGTATACCTTTCCGTGCATCCCTTCAATAGCTTTCATAGCCTCCTCCTCTGTGTCATACCGTAGGAAGGCAAAACCTTTTGGTCTATTAGCTACCTTATCCATCACCAAGTTCACTACACGAGGGGACGCATGCAAGAACATGAGTTACACACTTGTAGAATGTGGACAGAAGTAGAACAAAAGTGAGCTTTATGCTTACTGTGTACAAGCTTGCCAAACTGTTCAAATGTATCCCGTAAGGTATCTTCAGTTGTTCGGAATGAAAGCCCTGTGCAAAAACAACAAAATCAAGTCCATATTGTTTCGAGTTCAAGTCTCATGTGGTGAAAGCAGAGAGGTGAAAAGTGGATAAAACCATAAAAGAGCATTAACACTGTCTAAAGCTCTAATTCACAACGATTTAGCTATAATACTGAGTGATACCACAAGGTCCAATAACGAATGAAAGCAAACACAATTAACACAATAAAGATATCAATCTCCCCAGATCATCAGAAGTTCAAAACTTCACACCCATTTATTCTACTTCCACACCAACCAAAATCATTCCCTGTCTTTACAACAAATCTGACAATGTCTTAGGTACAAACACTGTAAACATATAAAAAGTAACTCTAATAGTCTCCGATTTCAGACCTATTCCTGAAAGAAACCAAACAGAGACATTTCCTCAAGGAGTCAGGCTATACCACAACAAACTGAAAGGTTCTACACCCTGGATAAGTTTGTCATACCTTTCACTCTACATTTTTAAACACCCAACAAAGGATTTTAACATGTAAAATTGTTAACTATGTAATTGGTGACAAGCAAGCGCCACAAATGTCATCGCTCTTAAGGTTTTGGAGATATCTTAACTTCTAAGTTTATCAAAGAAAATGACAGGGTTGCGCTCAATGTCTGTATCCTCAGTGAACAGCCGCATAATATAATTGAATACTACTTAACGAAACACTAAAAGAATCACAGAGTATATAACACGAAAATTCCATAACAGAAGCATCTTTCACGAATTAGGGTGATGAGCAGATGAAGAAACTGGAAACATAAAACTTACTTACCACTAACAAAGAGTTTCGTCTTTGGCACAGAGGAAGACGATGACGAAGAAGAAGAAGAATCCGAAGAGATACAGCTAGAAATCATTAACCCGCCCATATCACGGCGTCGGCGAGTCGAAATTACGACGGTTCCGACATTGATTCGGCCGCAAGAGACGCTACAGACGGGCGAGAAGTTAGATCGGAAGACGCGATCTCCGGAACACGACGGAACGACAACTATCCCTAAGCTCACTGCCATTGTCATCTTCTCCTTCTTCGCCGGACCCTATCCCCTCAACTTACTACACAAAACTTTGATTTATTTAGGGTAATTTTGGTACTTCACATATACGTTTTTTTTTTTGTAAATTGGACCAATATAATTAACACAAATAATGTAGGTAGATTCTGAAAAGAATAAGTAATCTTTTTTTTTTTTTTGTCATCTGCTACATTATCATTGATTCGTCAACATAGGTAAAGCCTAATTTTTGATTTGAAATTATTTTCTATCACAAACTGTGATTCATAAGTAAACTTATTAATCGTAAGGAAAAATATATTTTGAAGGCTATATTATGCATTTTTTGACATGGCAAATGTTATTTTTAAAAATGTTAATTTTAGTTTAGACTAGTAAAACCATGGTAGGAGTTGACAAGTGACTCCATTGTATAATCTAAGAAGGTAGATCAAAATTTTACAATTCATTACACAGTATGAAGACAGAATCAAAACAGCTACCACGTACGAAAGGTGCGAGGTTTTGATTGAGCTTTGGGGTAGTCTGGTCTGGGTTTACCTCTGGAGATATCTGATCTGCTTTTAGCTTCTTCTACGAATATAACCCTTCCATCCGAAAACTGTATAAACACCAAATCATAATTTGCTATTAACCAATATCTTGTTATCAATCACCAGTAAAACGATTTGAAGTATGAAGTTAAGTCTGTGATATTAAGCTGTATACCTTTCCGTGCATCCCTTCAATAGCTTTCATAGCCTCCTCCTCTGTGTCATACCGTAGGAAGGCAAAACCTTTTGGTCTATTAGCTACCTTATCCATCACCAAGTTCACTACACGAGGGGACGCATGCAAGAACATGAGTTACACACTTGTAGAATGTGGGTAGAAGTAGAACAAAAGTGAGCTTTATGCTTACTGTGTACAAGCTTGCCAAACTGTTCAAATGTATCCCGTAAGGTATCTTCAGTTGTCCGGAATGAAAGCCCTGTGCAAAAACAACAAAATCAAATCCATATTGTTTCGAGTTCAAGTCTCATGTGGTGAAAGCAGAGAGGTGAAAAGTGGATAAAACCATAAAAGAGCATTAACACTGTCTAAAGCTCTAATTCACAACGATTTAGCTATAATACTGAGTGATACCACAAGGTCCAATAACGAATGAAAGCAAACACAATTAACA
>NW_006238922.1:6304923-6307132 GCF_000375325.1 Capsella rubella | reverse complement strand
AACATGTAACATTGTTAACTATGTAATTGGTGACAAGCAAGCGCCACAAATGTCATCGCTCTTAAGGTTTTGGAGATATCCTAACTTCTAAGTTTATCAAAGAAAATGACAGGGTTGCTCTCAATGTCTGTATCCTCAGTGAACAGCCGCAGAATTTAATTGAATACTACTTAACGAAACACTAAAAGAATCACACAGTATATAACAAGAAAATTCCATAACATAAGCATCTTTCACGAATTGGGGTGATGAGCAGATGAAGAAACTGGAAACATAAAACTTACTTACCAATAACAAAGAGTTTCGTCTTTGGCACAGAGGAAGACGATGACGAAGAAGAAGAAGAATCCGAAGAGATACAGCTAGAAATCATTAACCCGCCCATATCACGGCGTCGGCGAGTCGAAATTACGACGGTTCCGACATTGATTCGGCCGCAAGAGACGCTACAGACGGGCGAGAAGTTAGATCGGAAGACGCGATCTCCGGAACACGACGGAACGACAACTATCCCTAAGCTCACTGCCATTGTCATCTTCTCCTTCTTCGCCGGACCCTATCCCCTCAACTTACTACACAAAACTTTGATTTATTTAGGGTAATTTTGGTACTTCACATATACGTTTTTTTTTTTGTAAATTGGACCAATATAATTAACACAAATAATGTAGGTAGATTCTGAAAAGAATAAGTAATCTTTTTTTTTTTTTTGTCATCTGCTACATTATCATTGATTCGTCAACATAGGTAAAGCCTAATTTTTGATTTGAAATTATTTTCTATCACAAACTGTGATTCATAAGTAAAATTATTAATCGTAAGGAAAAATATATTTTGAAGGCTATATTATGCATTTTTTGACATGGCAAATGTTATTTTTAAAAATGTTAATTTTAGTTTAGACTAGTAAAACCATGGTAGGAGTTGACAAGTGACTCCATTGTATAATCTAAGAAGGTAGATCAAAATTTTACAATTCATTACACAGTATGAAGACAGAATCAAAACAGCTACCATGTACGAAAGGTGCGAGGTTTTGATTGAGCTTTGGGGTAGTCTGGTCTGGGTTTACCTCTGGAGATATCTGATCTGCTTTTAGCTTCTTCTACGAATATAACCCTTCCATCCAAAAACTGTATAAACACCAAATCATAATTTGCTATTAACCAATATCTTGTTATCAATCACCAGTAAAACGATTTGAAGTATGAAGTTAAGTCTGTGATATTAAGCTGTATACCTTTCCGTGCATCCCTTCAATAGCTTTCATAGCCTCCTCCTCTGTGTCATACCGTAGGAAGGCAAAACCTTTTGGTCTATTAGCTACCTTATCCATCACCAAGTTCACTACACGAGGGGACGCATGCAAGAACATGAGTTACACACTTGTAGAATGTGGACAGAAGTAGAACAAAAGTGAGCTTTATGCTTACTGTGTACAAGCTTGCCAAACTGTTCAAATGTATCCCGTAAGGTATCTTCAGTTGTCCGGAATGAAAGCCCTGTGCAAAAACAACAAAATCAAGTCCATATTGTTTCGAGTTCAAATCTCATGTGGTGAAAGCAGAGAGGTGAAAAGTGGATAAAACCATAAAAGAGCATTAACACTGTCTAAAGCTCTAATTCACAACGATTTAGCTATAATACTGAGTGATACCACAAGGTCCAATAACGAATGAAAGCAAACACAATTAACACAATAAAGATATCAATCTCCCCAGATCATCAGAAGTTCAAAACTTCACACCCATTTATTCTACTTCCACACCAACCAAAATCATTCCCTGTCTTTACAACAAATCTGACAATATCTTAGGTACAAACACTGTAAACATATAAAAAGTAACTCTAATAGTCTCCGATTTCAGACCTATTCCTGAAAGAAACCAAACAGAGACATTTCCTCAAGGAGTCAGGCTATACCACAACAAACTGAAAGGTTCTACACCCTGGAAAAGTTTGTCATACCTTTCACTCTACATTTTTAAACACCCAACAAAGGATTTTAACATGTAAAATTGTTAACTATGTAATTGGTGACAAGCAAGCGCCACAAATGTCATCGCTCTTAAGATTTTGGAGATATCCTAACTTCTAAGTTTATCAAAGAAAATGACAGGGTTGCTCTCAATGTCTGTATCCTCAGTGAACAGCCGCAGAATTTAATTGAATACTACTTAACGAAACACTAAAAGAATCACAGAGTATA
>NW_006238922.1:6303193-6304823 GCF_000375325.1 Capsella rubella | reverse complement strand
TGGAAACATAAAACTTACTTACCAATAACAAAGAGTTTCGTATTTGGCACAGAGGAAGACGATGACGAAGAAGAAGAAGAATCCGAAGAGATACAGCTAGAAATCATTAACCCGCCCATATCACGGCGTCGGCGAGTCGAAATTACGACGGTTCCGACATTGATTCGGCCGCAAGAGACGCTACAGACGGCCGAGAAGTTAGATCGGAAGAGGCGATCTCCGAAACACGACGGAACGACAACTATCCCTAAGCTCACTGCCATTGTCATCTTCTCCTTCTTCGCCGGACCCTGTCCCCTCAACTTACTACACAAAACTTTGATTTATTGAGGGTAATTTTGATTAATAATCATTTATAAATAATTTATAATTCTTGTGTCTGGTATGCAAACTCATTGGTATAACCACTCACAGCTGGCAGCTGCTAAAGCAGATCAAATGAGTATTCTCTGGCTCTACTCTTATCTGAAACACAAACCAGACACAAGAATTTTAACAAAATGAGACACAAGAATTCTCAGCTACTTTATTCTCTGGCTCATTCAAACTTGTGCGCTATCAATCTTAAGATAACAGAAGGAAGAAGCATAAACAACAAGAAAGCAATTGCATGTTTATTCAAACAAAAACGATTTCATCATCACTAGTGATTTACTACAACAAATCTGAAATACATGATACATTTCACTACCTTAACTTAAACGAAAAGACTTAACTAAACAAGCATGATTAGAATCTGAAACAAGAACTCCCAAAACATTATTAGAATCTGAAAAAAAAAAAAAAGCTGCAAGAACTCAACAGACCAACACCAATTGAGATCATATCACATGCTTAACAAATTAAAGCTGCAAAAGAAGTGTTATAGCTGCAAATTAAACCCTTTTTCTATATTGATCACAAGTAACCGATTAAAACCAGAGATAAGTATAGTACAAAGCCAAGGAAATCAAAGTAGAGAAGCAGTCACAAAGTGAAAGAGACCCTAGACCTTAGAGAAGCTAAAAACAAGAAAATGGTTTTAAACAAGAACCATTAGCAAATGCGTAAACTCTGCAACAACAACCACAACTACATTATCAATTAAAGCTGCAAAAAGACATAAGAAAATGAGGTGTAAACTGCATTTGTTCTGCTACACTACTTCTCTAATCTCCAACAGAGATTAAAAAAAAAAGTGAATTATTAACACCCTAATCTAGTCAAGAACACTCTAATCGAATCAGTAAAACCTTTAGTAGCAAAATCAGTGAGCGTAAGAACTAAGAACCATTATGTTTACTTCTCCAATTCTGAATTCTTAGCTCCAAGAACCATTATGTTAACTTTTCCAATTCTCAATTCCAAGAGCAGAGAGTAAAAATTCAAATAGATTCACATTCCATTCAACTAACATTGATGCATCAATCAAATCTAACAAACACCCACGATTCATACCCTCAGATTAGAAAATGAAATCAAAAATATCAAATTTACAAAGCAAGGGTCGCAGGGAAAACATACAGATTCGTGGAAGGACCTCTGTTGCAGTAGAAATCGATGAGAAGCAGCACTCACTAACGATGTCGGAGTCACTGATTCGATGCTTTTGGTTCTTAGTCACACCCTTTTCAGACAAGACCATTATGCT
>NW_006238922.1:6278804-6303093 GCF_000375325.1 Capsella rubella | reverse complement strand
GAGCTGGACTATTAACGGGCTTAACTTTTAGTAACATTATTAAGATTTGAGATGATAATAAAGCAATTTTCATATTTTTCATGTTTTTTCCTCCTCCAATTAAAATCCTTGATTAAGCACCATGCTTAATAATTTCTTCTTCTTTTCATTAAAATTAATCAATTTTATCTTTTTATACAAATGATACTTTATAATTTTAATTAATTTTATATTTTTATACAAATGATACTTTATAATTTTAATTATAGGCCCAATAAAATATATGATACAAATTAGTACTTTAGAAACAAATTATAAATATCTATTTTGTGTTTAGAAGGTTACAAATTTATTTCTTGCAAATTATAAATATATGTTTTGTGTTTAGAAGGTTAGAAACTAATTTCCTACAAATTATTGTTTCCTTCTAATTTCCTACGAAATGATTTCCCTCGATATATCTACCGATTTCCTACGACATTTCCTACCACTTCTCAGTTGAAGGCATTTCGAAGGAAAAAATCCTACCCAATTCTCTCCGCATTATTTCCTTCACCATTTCCTACGAAACTATTATTTAAAAGAAATTGGTAGGAAATATTCCTTCCACTTTCTGACACCATTTCTCGTAGTTAAATGCTCTTCCTTTTTCCTACCCTTTTGCGTTTTCGTCATAAATGCGAAGTTTTTTCGTAGGAAAATTTTCCTACCATTTATTTTGAAGAAATTTTCGTAGGATATCGACATGTTTTCTTGTAGTGCAAGCACTATAAATAATCCATCGTATACACAATATGATATCATCGTCATTGTTTACTCTCCTTTTTCTTTAGTCCTATATCATCTTTTCCTAATTAATATTGTTTGGTTCAATGTGTTATAATTAAATTAACATTTCTTTCATCATTTGTTTTATAAAGTTATTCTTTATTATTTCTTACTTAAATAAACTGATAATAACTAAGGCTCCGATTGGTAACCCATTTAGGAATAAAAAGAACGAAAATGAACAAAAATAAAAAAGAACAAACAGGAAAAGAATTCTCATAAAAAAAAGGAATAAATGCTGAGAAAAAATAGAACAAATGTTCCAGTAAATGGTAACCAAAAAACTGAACAAGTAAACTTAAATAATTTAAATAATTTATACAAAAAATTATTTAATAAATTTAAGTTTAAAAAGAAATTTAGTTTAGAACTTTCATTTAAATTATAATACTTAATATAATAATTTAATTTTTTTATATTTTAAAACATTAATAAATGTTTTAAGTTAAAACCTATTTTAAATTTCTTTAAATATTTTTCTAATATAATATATAAATTCAAAACATTAATAGAAAGTGAAAATTATGATGAAATAATATTTTATTTAAAATATATAATAATTTTTTAAAGTATTTATATATAGAAATGTCAAAATTATCTATATAAATATTTTTAAAATATTAAATTATAAAAAAACGAAAATAATATTTGTTCCTCATTGTTCCTCTACAATTTTGAGTAGGAACATTTTTGAACTGTTGTTCCTTTTTATTTGAGGAATGAATAGGAATAATACTAGATCCCACATATCTGAAAATTGAAAAAACATTATGCATAAATGGTAGCAAAAATTGAGGAACAATGAGGAACACCACATTCCTCTTCATTCTATTCCTAAAAAGTGGTCACCAATTGGAGCATAAGTATTTTTTTGTAGGATTCCAATTTAACATAGTTGGAGAAGCCTAAGCAAGAGAAGTCTAGACCGGGAAAGCCTGAAAAAGAGATTCATATAACGAATTGGAGTATAGGTCCAATGCAGATTTTGAAGAAAAAATGGTCTTCAAAATCTGGATTACGAAATACAAAGTATAAATATAAACTGGTAAGACTAGAAATAAAATTTCCTACAAAGATTTCATGAATTTTGATTACACGTTAAAGGCGTGGCCATTTATTTTTTTAAAGCAATTTATTTTAAGATGTAACGAGACAAAATCAAAAGAAAGAAAAAGAAAAGATAGCCAAACTCCGAGCTGAATTTCAATTATTTATTTTTAGATTCAACCCAAAAAATGATTAATTTATCATATATTAATTATATATTTACCGTAAAATGATTAACAAATATCTCTAATATTTTTTATTTTATCAAAAAGAAATTAAACTAAGCTCCCGTAAGAATATGATCGGGTATATTTCAACAAAAATATGAACCTAACGGGTGCTTTAAAACTATACACAATTATCTAGCCATATCCAAAATCAAACTCTAATGTTATAGGCCAAATTAAGTTTACAATAATAAAAAAAATTATACAAATAAGATTATCGAGTTTACAAATATCCATTAGTCTACTAAATTTTTTCTAAAACTATTTGTTAAAAAATATTCAAATACACAATACCTTACATACAAAATATACATGTCAAATTAAAACCAATATGTGCATATTTTTATTAAAATCAAACCTAATATACACACGCTATTTACTTTTTATAGTTAAAATATACAAATCAATAAGCGATTTAGTGTCTATAGAATTAAAATTAAAATATATAAGCAATCACGCTATTCTGTGTATCTAATACTATTGAATACTAAATATTAATACAAAACTGATTAATAGATTATATTTTAGTCATTATTTAAAAACCCGTCATCCGTACGAAAGCACGGGTCATCCCCTATGAGATAATTTTATTTAAATAATTCATTTTTATTAACAAGGGTTGAGGTAACTACCGTGCTCGATATATTTTACGGTTTTTCGAAACATACGATGTATGCGTACGTATATTAAAACCAAAGGAATTTACAAATGTACAATAATACACACTATTCTGTTTAGCATATAGTACAAATCTATACTATTAAACACCAAATATTTATACAACACAGTAAACATTTTAAGCTAAAGTCTATACTATCTATACTATCTAAACATTTTAGCGTATAGTACAAATCTATACTATCTCCACTATTTCTAAAGTCTAAACGAAATTTGAATGTTCCTCCCCATCCAGAATCTCCTTAAAGTCACCACAAACCATCCACGGTGTATTTCGAAATAGTGGAGAGTCTTGATGATATTTGAGATCATCCCAAAGCTCACGACGATCCTCTGCTAAAATTAGAAGCATAGACAAATGAGTATAGAAACTCCTCTTCAGCCCCTGCGAGTAAAACCACTCATGTGAGAGGCAGGACGAATATGTCGATGATGAAACTCGTCGATCCCAATTCCAGAGAGACCTGTCAGTAGGCGCCCGTGTGCAACGAAGAGGGTGACCGTCAGCGACTTTGACGTTAAACGGTTTAGTCGGGGTCGATTTGAGGTTGAGTTTGTTGGCGACTCGTTCGCTGATGATATGTGTGGATCCGCTGTCGACAAGAGAAGCCAGATCTTGGCGGTTGATTCGAGCTTGGACCTGAATTGTGTGATCTCTGGATCACCGGCCTCATGGAACTCCTCTTCCTCGTCATCTGTTTCGTCGTCTTCACCTATCATGAGTAAAAGTTGAGACGTTTTGTATTTGTGACCAGGGCTATAGCGTTCATCGCAGCTGAAACAAAGGCCGAGGCTGCGCTTGCGTTTCATCTCTTCCCAGTTGAGACGTTTGGGTGTCGGGGTGGTGGAGTCGTTAGGAGGGATCAGTCGTACGTGGTGTCTGGTTTGCGGGTGAAAAACGGGGTTGTGGTGATGTTGTGCGGGGAAGGAAGGTCTTCTTTTGTGTCTGAAGCTGTTCGTCACTGAGACGAGCTAAATTGAACACCTCTTGGAGGGTTTTTGGTGAGAACATGCGGACTTGAGCGGCATTGCCTGAGTTGAGGCCACCGAGAAATGTGCCCACGAGTGCATCTTCGGACCAATTTTGGACTTTGTTTTAGAGTTGTTCAAATTCTCTCTGGTATTCACGCAAGGATCCGGTTTGTTGGATTTTGGACAACGCTTCGTGAAAGTGTGGTCCCTGTGTCGGACCAAAACGCTTCCAAAGCTGTCGAGTGCGGAAGTGCCAAGGCGTTTAGAAATAACCTGCCACCATTCGTTAGCTTCGGCGGTGAGGTGATACGAGGCAAGACTGACTTGTTGATTGTCGGGAATCTCCTGATAAGTGAAGTACTATTTGGCTTTACCAATCCACTCCGTCGGGTCACCGCTGGTGAAACCGGGAAGATCGAGTTTGACGTGGCAAGAGAGGGCAGGGACGTTGTTGTCGTAGCGTCGTGGTTCACGTTGGGTGATGACAGTTCTGTCGGCATTGTTGTTGGAGACCAATGAAAGCAGGCGGTTCAAAGCGGTCTTATTCTCCTCGGTAATGCGTTGGTTGTTTTCTCCCATGCGCTGAATCAAACTCTCGAGACCGTGGAACTTGTCTGTCAGGATCTGGATCTCGTCTTGCATAGAGCCTAGACTTAATTCCATATCGGAAATGCGTTCTTTGTTAGTAGCCATGGGTTGTGGTGGAAGGTGTGGTCGTGTGGTGGGGGAAAAGGAAAGAAAAAAAAATTTTGGTTGGAAAAACAAAGCTATGAATACCAATTGATAGCTATGACCTCGTCGAATCACAACTTTAGTATCAAGAAGACTCAAAGATAATAAGACTCAGATTTTTGGGCAATTGATATTGCCTCTTTTTGGCTTTTTCATTTTCTTAAATAGCAAAATACAACAATGCGATGGAGTGATCACCACTCCTACAAAACAAGGAATTATGGAAAAGAGGGTAGAGTGGATCCTAACAAAGAGGAAGACCCATTCTCTTATTTGCAGAAACAAAACAGAAACAGAGACTAAGTCTCCTTAAACCAAATACTTCTTATTGGGCCTTCGAGTTCTTGTGGATTGCCGAACTGGGCCTGCTTGTTGTGGCCCGTTATCCACTCCTTCTTCGTCATCTTCTCTTGCATACTCATCAGTTATTATACAGTATGTTTGGTGATAAGTTACTTTACGAATCAGATTTAGAATTTCTCCAGTTACTTTACGAATAATTATGAACATATTGTAATAAGTTTAGTAAACTATTACGAAAAAGTTATTTTGCAGAGTTGTCTCCTAAGTTTTTAAATGTTATAAGGTTGTTCCGTAGATTTAATTTCATAGAGTTGTTTAGTAAATTTTTCAGATTGTAAAGTTTAGTCGGTAGAATGAAAGAATCTTCATTAATAGTAGACATCTCGAATTTAAATTCTGCATTACACCAAAATAAAAAATATTAATGAAAGTAATCTACGTTTCAAAAATTGGACGAGTTGTTGAGGCGATGGATGAGTAACCGACGTTGACGAGCTGTTTGATGAAGTACAGTATAATGCTTGTTATACACGGCCCTCTCGATCAACAAAATCAGCTCGTAAAATAAAAAAATTGTAGCTTTGAAAACACGAACCGAGCAGAGAGTATGAGAAAGAGCTGAAGATTAGCTTAAGGAAAAATCACGGTGCACGACCTAAATTACTCTCTAGAAAGCTACGCCACATAGAAGAAGAAGAAGTGCAGAAAGAGACTAACTGGAGTGGAGAAAAATAAGGAAAGAAATTTTAATTTTAACTGATTTTACTGCTTTTATAGAGAAAAAAAGAAAAAGAATAACTTTTTGTCAAAAAAAATTAGTTAGTATGTTTGTTTCCCTTTTATTTATTAAAAACCTAGTTATTTAATTTTAAAAGATTTGGCCTATTTTGATAATTAAAATTATTTTTTGGCATGTTTTAATAGGTTTCCCAAAAAACAAAGTTAAAACCGCAGTCTCATACATCGTTGGAGTTTAATAATATCTATATTAATATTTTTGAAGTATCATTTGGGTTATAACTTTTTATTTTATATTATTTGCATAATTAACACTTTTCAATTTGAATAAATAACAAAATTTTAAATTAAATTTGGTAATTAAATCATTGTAAAATTGCAAAATTGGAAATCAATATTTCTTACATTTAACAAAATTTCATAAATTCTCTCCCTAATAAATTAAATATTTTTCCAATATCTTTATATGTTCTTATCTGTTTTGAAAATTATATTATTACATAAAATATAGGTATTGTAAAAATATAATTTTTTGCATATGTTGCAATTTGAATTTTTGAAAACGGACGTATAATACTCAATCGATACAAAAATGTATGTACTAAAAATATTATTGATAATTGTGTACCACGGATTATGTGATGGAACGAGTTATAAATTACATACAATATATGTTTTTACGGGTTGTCTACTATAGTCAAGCTCACAAAATATTTTAATTTGAATTTAGACTATTTAAACGAGAGATGCTTTGCCAACATCATTTCATTATTTTGAATATTAGACTTATTTAGTTAAGTTGATCAAATTACGATTATATACAACAAATTATCATGCCCTATTCCATGGGTTAAATTATAGAATTAAGAATCAAAATACAGTAGTAAACATTTATATACCAAACAAAAATTTTTAAAAAATCATTTTAAAATATCGTCTAACGGTGTACTGCGGGTTAAATTCTAGTTTTTAGAAGTAAGGTAAATTTGTAATGACAGTTGGGAAAATGTGGCCACTGAATCAAATATTATTGGAAAAATCTCATCACTTTTCATTGAAATACACTAATGATTTATGTAGAAAAATACACAAATTAACTGTTTTTTCCATTTTAATATTTAAACCTTTAATTTTACATCTGTTTTAAAATATTTCATGCTCAAATTTTGATAACTATATTCATAGTGTTTAATTTTATTTGTTATTACGATAAGTCTCTAACTTGGGTTAAGAAAAATAATCCATGTATTCGAGAATTATTTTTTTCTAAACTAGAAAAAAACTTGAAATCTAAAATAAATACATTTCTATAATCTTTAGTTTTTTTTTTTGAAATTGATGTTAAATTATAGTCAAAAGAAAATTAACTTTTTACAATCAGTGCAACGGATGCATTAAATCTTTTTGCTACAAAAGAACTATGGTCGATAAATAAAAAAAAATCATAAAATCACGATCCCAAAAACTCAAATACGAAATTGGAACCAGATTTGAAGCCCATGCGCATTTCGTTGATCTCCCTGCCTTTGAATGGTTGAGAGTTTTTTTGCAAACTTGTTCATCAATCCACCTTATTATTGGCTTGCGTTTTTCGGAGACTCCTCATGGTGCCTGCAGTTTCTTTCTCTTCAAATGGTGTGAATACTGACTTGAAATAGCTAACCTTTAGTTTCACAAGCTAAAAAGAGAAAGAATGAGAATTTTAACTTCAAAAATTAAGTTAATTGAAGTTGATGAAATGATAAATGAAGCAATTATTCCAAAAATGAATTTAACATAAGTAAAGGAAAAGTAAGCTTCATGTAAAAGATGGTGAAATTTTATGTCATTGTGGAAAGATGTTAATTGTCGTGTAAAGTTAGACCGATGCAAATTTAAGAAAAAAATCGTGTTGAATCTATTATTTATGGAATAAAATCGATTTGGTCGAGTATGAGTCATATTTAATTAACAAATGGGATTTACTCTTCAAACTTAGTTAAATTCTAAACCGAAATAACATCATAAATAAATTTTTAACTTAATTAAAATTTTCATAATTTCGATAACTAATATGAAAAGACCTTGAAAATTAAAATTAAAATTTGAAATTTGTACTATGTAAGATTTTTATTCAATATGATTATGATTCTTTTATTGCTTTTAATAGTTTATTAGATTCATTGATGTGTTTTCCACACCTATCAAATATTTAACCTTTTATTCTTTTAGTTTTTCAATGAAAATTAGGTAAAAGAAACACAAAAAAAATTACCTAATACAATAAAAAATGGTTGGTTCACAATTTACTCAAAATTAAATAAATACATAAATATATGCCAAAAACTTACTTAAGGTGTATATAATTCACTAAATTTTAATTAAAAAACAATCAACAATATAAATTATTATTTAGAAATTATAGTAGTCTGATAAATATATAACTTTTTATATAATTTTTTATTTTATTAAAAAAATACTGAATTTGTTGTTTACTTCAGCTGAGGTTTTCACATTTCCTTAGTTTCCAAGAATCGTCTCTCTCTCTATTCTCTCCATTCTCCAATTCCCAAATCATCATCATCATCATCATCAGAAGAAGAAGAAGCAAAGATGTGGATGGAGATCATCTGCGGTCTCGTCCTATACCAACTCGTCCGCCGTTTCTTCTCCGATGACGAATTCGCCGACGTCGAGACTTCCGATTCCACCGCTCTCTTCTCCGTTGCTCACAGGTTCCCTAATCTTCGATTCTCTATTTACCTATCGAAGATTCAACTGAATCTGATTTTGAAAAATTCCATTGATTTTACAGACTCGAGAAGCTTTACGGTGGAAAGGCTTTTGTAGGGCTTCGAATTCCAGATGCCGATACTAGTTCTAGACAGGACGTTGATATTGTTCTCGTCACTAAAGATGAAGTTTTTGTGGTTGCTGTGAAGAATCTATCTGGGATTGTTACTGTAGCGAGTGATGGTAGCTGGGTTTGTGAAGGTGGCAAGCATCATCATACTACTGAGACTTACCCTGATCCTGTAAGTTTTGATTGGCCTTTGTTTTGTTTGATTCTTTGTGCAAACCATTACACAATGCTTATATAGATTGAATATCCAAAGATTTGGTGTTGTTGTGTGTGATTTTCTGTAATTTGATGTTCTAGATTGAGAAGGATATATGAAAAGACTATTGCTGATTACATTTAGAGGGTTATAGGGGTTTTGCTGATTACACGAATAGATCTGGACACAGTGAATTTGTTTTGTTTGATGCTTTGTGTAACATTACACAATTCTTATATAGATTGAACATCCAAGGATGATTTGTTGTTGTTGTTGTGTGAGTTTCTGTAATTTGATGTTCTAGATTGAGGTTAGAGATTTTGCTGATTAGTGATTACACGAATGAAGCTGGACATAGTGAATGTGTTTTTCTTGTCAAAGCAAAGTTGAACTGCATCATCCATCTATGCAAAGTTGAACTGCATCATCCATCTATGGAAAGCTGAACTGCATTATTTATCTATGCAACTTAGTTTCTAACTTGTGGAATCTTGTTTTCTCTCAGCTTGCTGAGGTCAAGAAACAAGCTTCAGTTCTTGAATCATATCTTGAACAGAGGGGTGTTACTTTACTAGAAGGAAATCTGTCTTGCAAAGTTGTGATTCCTAATCCAAGTTTTCGGTATGTATTTGTTATCCTTACTACCATCAATATCGTCATGTTTGCCAGAGCTAGCAAGAAAACATCACTTGTTATTATTACAGAACATCTTATAGTGCGTGTGTGGGCATGGCCATCTTAGTCTGGAAAGACATTCATTATTTTCTTAGTGGTGCATAAAGATATGTTTCTGTTTTTTTCTTTTCAGTACAATTCATGCATTCCCAAGTGAGGTAATTACCTATGAAGAGTGGCAACTCATGAAACCAGTATCAAAAAGCAAACTTTCTGGTTGGGTCAAAGGCGCATTCAGCACAGGAAAAGAGATGCAGGAATCGTCGCATCAAAAAACTAATTTCATCCTTGGCACAGCACCAATGTGGGATAGGTCATGCTCATACCACTTATTATTATTGACATTCAGTTTATATTGTGTTTGAGTTGCTGAGAATTTTAAGTTCTCTTAAACCCTTGATAAAGTAGCTGTGTTCAAAGAGTTTTCATAAACTGCTGATTATGCTGCAGATTGGAGCTTAAAAGTAGCAAAATCGTGTTAGGGGAATTCCTCGAGTTTAAAGGAAAGCAGGAAGATACCGCCGCTTTAAGAAACATCAAAAGATCAAAAGTCGACCGTATCTCTATTCAGAAAACAAGCATGTTTGGATTAGGTAATTTCTCTTTAGAACTTGATATTATTTGTTTGCATTTGCTTTCGCATTCGCGTGTGTAACTAATTTAATAATGATTTGGGTTGCAGCTCCTTCGAGGTTGCAGGTTCTGTACTCGTATAGGGACTATAGAAGTGAAGGCAGTTCCGGGGAAGAGTCTAAAGAAGTGACTGTCCGGTCCAGCACCGAGGTTATGTTTCAGCTAAGAGACTCAACAAAGGTGAAGAAATTCAAGCTATCGTCACTCGTTTCCATTTCACTAAGTGCCTAACTGTGAAGTGAGTCTACTACAATTCAGGCAGCGGAAGGTTGTATAAATATCTGTACTATGTTAATTGCAATTTCCATGACAGAAGTAAGTTTATTATTTACAAGAGTATCAACCTTTTTTTGGAAATGCTTTCTTCTTATATTATAAGCTAAAACCATCGACGACACAATGAAAAGCAACCTCAAAGCGTAAAGCTATATCCTGATATATATATCTTGAAATGCTTTCTTCTTTTATTAACTTGTGTGATAAATCCGTCATTGACATAATCTAGTTTTGTATGATGATCTAATTAGAATAATCAATCACATGTTTTAATCTAATTTTTGGGGTGTTTTAAGAAAACAAATAAGGTAAAAAGAAATATAAATTATTATAAAAATTAATTTACATATTAATCTCATTGAGAAATGTTATATGTACAATTACCATTTCCAAAAAAAAAAAAAACCAAATATTTTTCTTACTAATAATTGTTTATACAACTTACTAGTTACTTACCCGTGCTACAACACGGACTCATACTTTTGTATCGGCCAATTGATTAGTATTTTAAAATTGAGTGAAAATTAAATGCATAAACTACCAAATCGAACAAAAATTGCAAGTATAAATTAAAATATTAATCGGATGACCTAAGTTTTTATCCATATAAAAACTTATTTCAAGAAACCCACATGTCTAGTGTATGCATTCGCCCCATTTGAATTTACGATACCCGTGAATAATGGGTATATCAATTAAAAAATGAGTTATATTCTATATATAAACTAGGTTTGGACCCGCGGTACACTGCGAGATAAATTTTACATATTATATTTTAGTTTACACTGTTTTTACGTAAGAGTTTGTATACAAATTCAAAAATTCTTTTGAGTTTAAATAATTATTTTAGTTTATATATTTCTTATAATTTATAATTTTTATAGTTTAAATAAACCTATAATTTTTTATAGTTTCGAACCCGCGGTTGCGGTTTAATTTTTATATATTATATTTTAGTTTACACTGTTTTTACATAAGGTTTTGTGTATAATTTTAATTATAAATAATTGTGCTTATTTGATTTTGCTTATATATTTCTTATAATTTAAATGTATTTAATTAATTTATCATTTTGATTTGATCCATGCTTGAGACTAGGACTTAAGGGTTTCTATAAGAGCTAGGACTGATTCTGGAATGCTCTTCATTAAAGAGCTCTACACAAGATTTAATGTTGATTCTAGAGTTAAATATATGAATAATGTTGTGTCTGATGACTCTGCTTCTGTAGTCAAGAAACATATACTCAGTGTTCCAGTTAACAGAATAATCTTAGCTAGTGGATAGTATCATCAGGCAACAGAGTAAGTATTGCGGTAAGTAATAACGTTTCTTAACCAGTAGCATAGTGCTTTTAACTACAAAGCCTTACATGAAAACGCTTCAGAAACTGAAAAAACTTGGTGGTGTTTTGGACATTCACAACTCTAAAAGAATGTTAGAATAAAGGAGAAACAACGACAATTCGTTCTGGATAAAGTAACCCTGCTTCTATACAGAATCTTGCAGATTATGAATGAAATGTTCAAAATCCTTGCGATACGCTAAAACCATCGACGACACAATGAAAAAACAACTTCAAGAAGAAGAAAAAATAAGAGAACAAGATCAAAGGGCAGTGTCTAAAGTCATAGACAATCTAAATCTTGATTTGGTAGCCATGTGAAAGCATAGATCAAATATAGAGCCATAGGATAAACGTGTAAACCAAGAAAAGCCCTGTCGCAAAGAGATCACCCTCCTCTACTTTTGACTGCTACTGCTTGTACTCTTCTTTTTAAGCAGGTTTCCGAATTTCCGGAGCAAAGGTTTCTTCTTCTTCATCTGTTGTTCCTTTAACAGGAGATTTCCGGAATCTTCAGTGTGGTCTGTTGAAGAGAAGCCATTGCTGTACTGATCCATGTTCTCACTGCCTTCTGCTTTCGACTCAACTTCCTCTTCTACAGAGTCGAGCTCGGTCTCTCTCTCGGGAGATACGTCGCTTTTTTCTATCTTGTAGCTCTCCCACATCTTCAACTCAGGCTCCACAGATTCTTTATCTACTTTCCCTTCTCCTTCAACACTGTGCGGCACCCTATGAGTCATTGCTCTTTCCCCCATCAAATGTTTATCAATTGCTTCCATGGGACTTTCTTGTACCATATGTTCTCTGCTTCTGTGTTGAAAAGGATCAGTCGTTGTCTTTACATCCCCATTCCTAGGACCATTTACTTCGGAAAACTGAACCAAGTCATAATCTTTTCCGATGTTGGTTAGCTCACCGTTTCCAAGCTTTGATGATTCTTCCATTTTCTCAAGGGCGGCAGCTTCCCTGCCTTTAAGTTCGGTTTCTTTGTCAAGTAAACTCTCTTTCAGCTTCGACAACTCCTCTATTTTCTTTGCTGCTAAAGCGTCCTGCGTTTTAAGCTGTTGGTTTTCTTGAGTAACCCTTTGAAACTCACTTTCCTTATCAAGCCAACTTTGCTCTAGATGTAACAACTCATCAATCTTTTTCAAAGACAAAGCCTCTTTGGCCTTAAGCTCCTCGTTTTCATGAAAGACACCCTGCAGCTCGTTCTGCTTATCTATCAAACTCTGTTTAAGATTTGTCAACTCTTCAATCCTCTGGAGGGATGAGGCTGCTTCAGCCTTGAGCTTCTCGTTTTCAACAATTGCAGCCTTCAGCTCCTTTTCTTTGTGACTCAAACTTTCTTTCAGGTCTGACAGCTCGTCTATCGTCTTTAGTGATGAAACTTCCTTGGACTTCAGCTCCTCATTTTCACAGACGACAGCCTGTAACTCATTCTCTTTCACGAGCAAACTTGCATTGAAATTTGTTAACTCTTCTATCTTTTTTTGGGAAAGAGAGTCCTTGGATCTCAAGTCCTCAATCTCTACGACCATATCATGCAACTCATTTTCTTTATTAAGCAGATCCTCTTGCACCTTCGACAACTCCTCAATCTTCTTAAGATATGCGGTCTCCCTTTCTTTGAGCTCCTCTTTCTCATGAATAGAACTCTGGAGGCTGCTTTCTTTTTCAGATAACATTTCATGCAGTTTTGACAACTCCTCAATCTTTTGTAGATACGCAGTCTCTCTTTCTCTCAATTCCTCATTTTCCTGAACAACTGTTTGCAATCTGCTCGCTTTATCAACTAAGCTTTCATTCAGTTCTGACAACTCCTCTGTCTTCTTAAGTAATGTACTCTCTCTTTCTCTGAGCTCCTTACTTTCTTCAGATAATTTCTGCAGATTGGACAAATTATCAGCCAAGGTCCCATTCGCCATTGACAATTCCTCAATCTTCTTAAGATAATCAGCCTCCCTCTCTCTGAGATCCTTACTTTCTTGCGCAATGCTTTGCATATTGGCTACATTATCAACCAAGCTCTCATTGGTCTTTGACAACTCCTCAATCTTCTTCAAATGAGCAGCCTCCCTTCCTCTGAGTTCCTCAGCCTCTTGATTAATGTGCTGCAGTTTGGTCTCTTTATCAACCAAGCTCTCATTTGCCACTGACAACTCCTCAATTTTCTTAAGATAAGCAGTCTCTTTTTCTTTGAGATCCTTACTTTCTTGAACAATGCTTTGTAAATCCGTTACGTTATCAGCAAGGGTCTCATTCACTACTGATAACTCCATAATCTTCTTAAGATAATCAGCTTCCTTTTCTTTAAGATCCTCACTTTCTTGAACAATGATCTGCAATTTGGTTACGTTATCAACCAAGTTTCCATTTGCCATTGTCAATTCCTCAATCTGCTTCACATGAGCAACCTCCTTTGCTTTCAGCTCTTCAGCTTCTTGAGAAACGCTCTTTAACTTGGTTTCTTTATCAACCAAGCTTTCCTTTACCTTCGACAACTCCTCGATTTTCTCAAGTACAGAACCTTCCCATTCTCTGAGGCTGCTGTTCTCTGCCATGACATTCTTTAGCTCATCTTCTTTGTCCAACAAGCTCTCTTTCAGTTTCATGCTTTCAGCTTTTGCTTCTCCAAGTGTTTCCTGTAGATACTTTACCTCCCCTTCAGCTTCTTCGAGATTCTTTTTTAGATTGGCTTCTTCCTCCTTCTTTGCACGTGTCTCTTCTTCACTTTCTTTGAGCAAATTCACCAGCCTGCTTACTTCTTCCTGCAAAGACGAATTTTCTTCTTCTGATTTCTTCACACTGCCCATCAGATGAACCTCTTTCTGTTCCCACCCGGCCTTAGAGTTCTCAAACTCATTCTGGATGCTATCTACAGAACTTTTTAGACTATCAATTTCATTTCTAGCATCCTCAAGCATTTGCTCATACTTTTCATTTGTCTCCTTTGAAGTCAATTTCAAACTTTCAAACTGGGATTCACAGTGCTTGAACTCCTCTTGACATGCCAATAACTTCTCTTTTGCTTCCCTTGCTTCACTAGATGCTTCCTGCAACGCCAACGTCAAGCTCTCCATATCTTTCTTGCTTTTCTCTTCTTCCATCTTACAGCGTTCCAATTCAGATGAAAGTTCTGTCTTTTCATTCAATAGATTCTGAATATTTGATGTTACAGTCTTTTCATTGACCAAGGCCCTAGTTTTTTCCTCTTCAGAGATCTCAAGCTCAGACTTTAATGATTCAACAAGTTTTTCGATGTTAGAAGCTTCTTCTTTTGCGATGCAAACCTGGCGTCCAGATTCCTCAAGATTTGTTCTCTGCGCTTCAATTGTTTTCTCTAGCAACTCTAGCTTTTCTTTTTGTGCAGCATTTTCGGATTTCGTCTCATGCAGCATATGATTACATTCAGCCAGCTGCTTCATAACTGATTCCACAGATTCTGAAGCAGATGTCTTCAATCTATTTGTTTCTTCAACTTGTTTTTCAAGTTCATGAACCTTCTTCTTCCATTCTTCTGCTAAGCTATTAGCGCAAGATTCAGCCATTTTAGCAGCTTCTAGATCAACATGAAGCTGTTCAACTGATTCTTCATGCTCTTTCAAACTACCCTCAATGATACTAACTTTCTCAAGGTCCCTTCTTAACGTTTCAATCTCAGACTTCAGTTTAGACACAATCTCGTTACCTTCAATAGCTTCTTTTTCTTCCTTTGAACCGAGCAATGCCTTTAACCGGCCTAATTCAGAAGAAAGAATCTCAGCCTTCTCAGCATGGATTTCAGCAATCTTCGTCGCTTCCTCAGCATGGCTTAGCGCCTTGTTTTTAGCATCAGCGGTCATAGCCAATTCATGTTTTACCCTCTGAAGTTCTTCTGTGGTAGAGAGGAGAGCTGAGATGTCCAACGCATGCTGACTTCTAATAGACTCTAGCTCGTTCTTTGACGTTGCATCCTTTTTCTGAACAGCTTCAAGTCCAGCCTGTTCCAGTTCAACAGCTCGGAACTTCTCAACCTCGAAACACTCCTCAGCTCGTTTCTGAGCTGCCAATGCCTCTTTAAGTTTCTCATTGGCTTCTTCTACAAGTTTCTCGGATTCTTTAAGATCATCTATGGCTTTAGCTTTGTCTTTCTTGAGCAATTCTATTTGCTCATCAGCTTTCTTTAAATCCTCCTGAATTTGATTCAATTGAGCTTGCAGCTCCGACCCTTTCACCAACCGTGAATGCACTTTCTGAAAATGTCAACGAGTTTTAACAGATCAGCCATTTTTCACAAACAACAACAAACAGAAGCCCATAGTATTAGCTTTATAATAATATGGTAATCTTATAAAGCTAATAAAAAAGAAAAGATTCATGAATCAGTTGGACTAGGATCAGCAACTCACCTCAGGTGTAGGAATCCTCGAAGGCCGTCGATCAGGAGCAGGCTTTGAGTTAACTGTTTGAGGCGAACGGTCAAGCGAAAGACGAGTATTTGGCACGGGGGAAGCCGAATTGCCATCGGATTTAGTAGGAGTAAGTTTAGTTAGTCTAGTAGGTGGTGGTGATGGTTTACTACGAGGAGTCTCCATCAACCCAGTTCTGCAGTAAACATAACCAATAAAAAAAATGTTAACATTAGAAAATTTATGGATCTTACATTCTTACCAAAACAAGAGTCAGTAACTTCCCAAAAATCAAAACTTTCACCTAAGTTGCCAAAATTACAACATTTCACTACACTAAAATCAACTACATTCCAAGCAATTTAGGTTTTAGAGTCTTCAGTCCAAGCAATTCAACACAAGATACAGATCCAAATTGTCAATTCACAGATCATATGCATCTACTAGAGATCATCTCAGATCCAATCGTACTGAAAAGCTAAAGACTTTAATTGAAACAAGATGTGTAAGAATGAGTAAAAGTACTTACTTGGTTCTAGATGCCATTGTTGTAAGAGAAGAGCTTCAAAGAAAGGATGAAAAGAGTGAATGGTTGCTAAATTCTCAGCATTGCTACAGAAGTCAGATCGAGTCAGGTCTTCTTCTTGTTGAAGAGACAGAACAACACATAAAGTCTTGAACTTTCGATTTGGGTTCTTCTCAGAAACTTACACAAAGACTTGAACTTTAGCAAAAGAATGGTAGGAGAAACTAATAATGAGTAATGGGTTGCGCTGTCTCCATAGTGGTCACCCTCTCTCTTCTTTCTTTCTCACCGCTTTTACTTTTTTTTTTTTTTTTGTGTGTGTGTGTGTGTTTTTGAGAAATATATATTATGAAAAAAGAATAATTAAAAGCTGTGAGTGTGAAGTGGACCAAACAAGTTGGCTTTATTTAATAATGGAGGTGAGAATAAATCTCTCTAACGATCTGAATTAAGACAACAGAGTTGAGATCTTTGGGGTTGTGTCATGTGGACTTCATGTGCTCTAAATCAATCATTCTCATTTCTTCTTTCTCTCTTAATGAGATCTGGTAAACTTATTTTAAACTTTAAACACAGTTAAATTTGTCAACATCATTACCACATTTCAACTTTTTAAAAAAACTTTTAATCGAGTATTTAATGTTGACACTAAATAAAAACAAAATTTGGTTTAATCAACAATGGGTTAAAATCTTATTATATAAATCTTGGTTTTCAAAGTCAGCCATCAACAAGATCGTGACATGTGTCAATTATAAACGATAAGATTGACACGTGTCGATTCTAATTTTGTTAATATTTAGATAAAATAGAAATATTATTAACCCTATCGAAAAAGAAATATATAAAATAAATATTATAAAAAATTATATATTAAGAAATTATTAATAAAATTAAACAAATAACCTAATTTCAGTTATGTCAATTTGGTTTATTAATACGATAGGGATTTAAAAATTATAATTAACAAGAATATATGTCGGTTTTTGTTTACATAAGAGATTAAGGTTCAAACTTTAATTTTACAATCAAAACATGTTATTTTTTGGTTTGGGTATATAAATGATAAATGAGAATTATGGTCTATCTTTGTAAATTAAAATTATGGTTAAAGTTTAACAATTAAACGAGATTATATGTCGAAACTTGGTTTTTAAATTTACTAACTCACGTGATCATGATAAGTGTCAAGTAAAACATAAGATGTTGCAACATGATATATCTAATTTTGTTAATATTAAGATAAAATAGATTTTTAAAAAATATTAAAAATAAAATAGATAAAATAATTATAAAAAATTAAAGAGAAATTTTAAGAAATACCCCTTTTGGTGTACCCCTTTTAAAAAAATACCCCCTTTATCTATACATTTTCAAAAATATCCCTGTTTAAATATGAAAAATTATAAACTTTTATATGGTTTATAAGGTACTTCTATATAATAACTACTACTTGGAAATTTGATACAAATATTTTATAATGTTTTAAAAGGTTTTTAATCTTTTTTACAAGTTTTATAAGGTTTTTAAAAGGGTTTATAAGGTTTTTAAAAGGTTTTTATAAGGTTTTTAAAAGGTTTTTAAAAGGTATTTATAAGTTATTTTACGCTATTTATGAAAGATATATAAAAGTTTATACATATATAAAGATAATTTGTGTGTATATTTATAAGTTTACACACATATTTGGATAAGTTTCAATATTTTTAGTGGTTGGTTTGATGAAGTTTGAAATAGGGGTACTTTTAAAAAGTAGTACTAGAAAAATTGTATTTTTGATAAATTTAAAAGTAAAAAAAATTGATATTTATCAAAAGAATATGTGTAAGCTTATATATATAGACACAAATTATCTTTATATGTGTGTAAATTTATATCTATATTTCATAAATACCGTATAAATATCTTTTAAATATTATTTAAAAGCCATATAAAAACTTTGTAAACCTTATAAAAACCTTATAAAAGTCTTACATGCCGTTTAGAACCTTTTAAAATTTTATAAATATTTGTATTGAGTCTCCCAGTAGTACTGATGATCTAGATGTACCTTATAAACTATATAAAAGTTTACAATTTTTCATATTTGAAAAAAAAGTATTTTTAAAAATGGATAGTTGGTGTATTTTTAAAAAGGGGTACAGCAAAAAGGGTATTTCTCAAAATTTCTCTTTCAACTATTAACTTATTTTTGGTTTTGCCAGTTGTAGGTTTTACAATTATAAGGGTTATGTGTTGGTTTGAGTTTATAAATACGTATTATAGTTTAGATTTTATAATTAAACGAGATTATTTATTGGTTTGGGTTTCTAAAAGAGGAGTGAGATTTAGGTTTTACAATTAAATAAGGTTATTTATCAGTTTGGGTTCATAAAGGAAAATTAAGATTTACATTTTAAAAATAAAATAGATTTTGAGTTTAACTAAATAAATATTTTTATTCATGATTTTTATTTCATAATATGTTATATTTGTTTGATTTTTAATTTATGTATGAATGTATTATGCCGTTGAGCAATTTCATTGTCTAAATCATTAGGGTGAATAAAATATTTTCGAAAAATAATATTTTTTTTAGCTTAAATTAAAGATAACAAAAGCTTAATATAATTTATAATATAGTAATTTAAAAATACTTTTTTAAAAAAATATGTAGTTTTTTATAATTCGAATGTGAAAGATTTTTTAATGTTTTCCTCAACGATGCTATAATTTATTTTAGAATCTTTATGTTTATTTGCGTTGTTTATATGAACTTCTGTACAAATGACTATATTTGTATTTAACATCATATTTTAGATTGATGTTAATTTGAAAGAAATTTACCATCATATTAAATAATAATTAATTAATTTTCATAGTCTAAGAATGATTTTTTGAAAATTGAAAGTTAAGAAATAACAATTTTTACAAAATGGTATAATCATTTTTAGAGGATAATTGCTAAAATAAGATTTTTTAAAATATTTTAGCAATATTATGAATAATGGCGAATAGCTCCCAAATGTTTTGGTGATTGTCAGTTTGACATTACTTGATTTTTATAATTAACGTTTAATAACCAGTTTTAAGATATATATACACGTTTATTTGATACTTCAAACCAAATAAAATCTCTTTCCAAATAAAAATAATTTCTCTTATTTTTTCAAAAAAAAGATTTGGAAATTATTTTTTTAAGTGATAATAAATTTTAATTTTAATTTAGTTTTAAATAAAGATAACCCGTCCATCGGACGGGTACTAAACTAGTACTTATATAAATTTCAGAAGGGTCAATATTGGACAAGTTTAGAGCAAATGTAGTCAATATCACAACTAAGGTGCATAACTGCACAATCCAAGATCGGTAAGTATATATATAGTTTACCAACGACATTTCAGATCATAAGCGGTAAAAATGTTTATGTCATGAACGACGAATTCCTACATTTTATAAGAAACTATAGTAGTTTTTTTTTTAATTGAAAAAAATACTCAAATAAATCCCAATAATCACTTTTTTTTTTACATCATTACATTATAAGTCTCTCTTTGAGAGGGACTGAGTTCGAACCCAGATCTAGTGAGAAGGCAAACAGAGGCAATAATCACTTGATAATTATTAAATACAGTCTTTTTACTATAATAAGTTCCCATCAAATAAACAATTAAAAGTTATATATTTTTGTATTGCTACACTTGTCACTAAATGACACCATTATGAGATACTATTAATTTTAAAGTAGTTTTCCATTCATTTCATAATATAAGATGTTTAGAAAAAAATTTGTTTTATATACAAGAATTATCAAGTTTTTATGAAAAAATTATAAATTAATTTGATATTTATGATCATTTATATTATGCAGTATGTTTTATGATTGGTTGAACTTTGTAAAAGTAAATATTTTTTAATTTGTGTGTGTTTAGTTCAAACAAATTATATTTTTGAAAGTGAAAGGAGTAACAGTTTTGCTATATTGGGTAAATTTTTGTATTTTATTTTTTTTACTGTATTTTTTTCAATTTCTTTTTTATTTTATTTACTTAATATTTACTATATATATGTGGAATCATGGGCATAGATTTGATAAAGTGAACATATTATTTTGATATATGGTTTTAGACTTTTAGTATTCTGAAATAGTATTTTAAATCATAAGGTCACTTTACTAGACATGTATATTTATATGGATATAAATTTATGTGTTGAATTTTCTTGAAAATATTTTTTATTTAAAATATTTAATTTTTTAAATAATATTCCATAAACTGACTTTATATTTATAATGTGTATATTTTTTACAACTGAAATTTAGATAAATTTCATCTTATGATACAATTTTATTATATATTAAATAATTAGTATATACAAGTAATATACGTAGGAGACTTTGAATTTAACTAACACAATTCATCCTTGAGTTTAACTGACACAATTCAGCACTTTTGAGGGAACATTGTGCTCAAATTTTTCACATCTTCACCCCTATATTTCTTGTATGCAGCTAATAGGGGTATAATATCCCTACTATAGTAAAAGAGAAGTACACAAGGGATTCGCGTCGGGTTTTCAAAAAATTCCGGGTTAAATTTTCAATCGGATACTTGCCAATTTTTTTGTTAAATATTTTCCAAATATTTCAATAATATACACCAGATTCCTGTCATTTAGGAAACTATATTAATGTTACATTATTATATTTTAGAAAATATATTAATGCTAAATAAAAAATATGTCTTATAAGGAAAAATTGTTTATGAATATAAAGATCTCAATCTTTTAAAAATATTTTAATTAGTATATTAATTTTTTATATGAAAAAACAAAAAATTATAATTTTTTACAAGTTTATCTTTGATATATAGAAAAAAATAATTTAAAAATATTTGGTATAAAAATATATAAAAATGCATCTAAAATACATATATAATGGTAATATAATCAATAAAAATGTTAGTTAGTTTGAATTAGTTAAATGTTTCAAAAAATAAAATTTGGCTATAAAAACGAAAGATTTTATTAAATTATTGTGATTTTTATAATATATTAAATATTTATTATTATTTTTTATATTTCCTAATATGTTAAATGAAAGATTTTAATCAGAATAAAAAAATAGTATATGAAAGGAGGTTTCAAAATTATTCCAATCTTTATCAATTTGAATTACCAGTAGCATAAATAATAAAATCAATTTGAAATTATCAATTTGAATTTATCAATTTGAATTTATCGATTTGAATTTATCAATTTGAATTTGAATTATCTTTATCAATCTTTATCTTTATCAATTTGAGAATAATATTTTATCAGTAGCATAAATAATGTAAAATTATAGAGATCCATATATATCTAGAAATGGTTATATTTGAATTTTGAAAAAAAAAACCCAAAGGTGTTTTCTATAAGAATTCAATTTACTAACTTACAAACCCAAAACATCGACACCCTCTCCTCACAATATATAGTCATACATTTGTTGAATAAGGACATCCGTTTTTTATTTCCAACTTTTACATTTTATTTTGAGTTTTTTCTTATGATTTATCGTTTTCTATTTTTTTCTTTTTTATCGTATACTATTTTAGTTTATGGTCTCTTATTCAATATGATGTATATTAATATTTTTATTTTATTTTTATAGGATACAAGTATATAAAAATCTTTTAAACTCATATGTTCTTATGTGATACATGTATATACAAAATTTCATTAAATATTATACTTTTTCATGATTCTTTTTAAAATACACGGGTTTTTGCTGATTGCTTCGTCACCACATATATTGTGAGTATATAATTTCTTTAATAAATATTTTTTATTTACTTTATTAAAATATTATATTTAATTTCCGAAAACACACTTTTCTCAAAGAATTGAAACCAAATATACATTTGGAAATAAGAATTGTTGATACTAAAATAAACGAAATAATAACACATACGACAAAACACGTTAAAATAAAATAAAACTGAAAATATTCGCGCTATACCGCGGATCTGAACCTAGCATACGTGACAAAGTACACATTCTCGATAGTACATATTCTCATACTTGCCAAATTCAGCACCAACCATCCATTTTAACAATTAAAAGTTTACATAATTCGGAAAAAAATAAAAACCGACATTTTTCCCCCGCGCTGTAGCGCGGATCCGAGCCTATTTAGTTATAATATAGGAGCGTCAGGAAAACTGATAAATAATAATAAGATTTTTATATTATATTTTTTTCTGGGAAGATAAAAAACTTTAAATCAAAGTTGGAGTAATTGTTTTAAGAAAGCTAATCAGCATTTTTTTTTTTTTGTAAAAGCCTTGCAATTTATTAAAACATATATTCAATGGACTATTTTTGTAATAGGCCCATACATTAATCCCTTTAGGGCCCAGTCCAATTACACCAAACCAACTAGCTAACCAAACCAAAATCGATTCAGGTTTTTAAAATCTAAATCAGTAGCTAACCGAATTAAACCAGAAACCCTAATCTTTGATTGGAGAACCCGAACAGAGCCGCCTTCCCACTTAGCAGCGGATACTCGCCGGATCAGGACCTCCGACGAGCCAGGAAGACGGGAGTCAACGGAGTAGGCGACACAGGGCCGTCACCATCCAGCCACCGTAGAGTTGAGTAGAGAAGGAAGAAGAAACCGATACACAATTCGAAAGCCACAGTTCAGTCATAATAGAGATAAAGCAGTTGGGAGTAGATCTTGATAACCATCAACGGTGGCTTAGCTTTGCCTTTCCAACTGAAAACCTCCCCCGTCTAACCGTCGGCCGTGACAAAACCTCCCGCGTCTCCAGTCGTCTAGATCTAACCGCCGTTTCTTTCTCGTTCCTTACTGAAGACTTCCTTCTTCTAACCACAAAGCCACACCAGCGACATAGCTCTTACCGATTTGTTTATCTCCCCGGTAAGTACCATGGACCATAGGATCCTCAACAAGGCCGGAATCGCCGAAGAAGACCCTTCACACGGTGCACGGAGTTGTGATTAGAAGAAGAAAAAGGAGGAGAGAGGAGAGATCTCACGCGCCCGACCCTCTCTTTCTTAGTTTATAATCAACATATCTTTAGAGGTTATATACACGATTTAAGTCGATTTTCTCCATAACATGAAAAAGAATTGCTTAGTATTTTATTTTTGGTAATATTCGACTATCACCAACCCTATAATCGGTGCATCCAACGTATTATAAGTCCATCAAAGGACTTTCATATATATATATATATATATCTTAGTATTGTATATGCTTTACAATATTTGTTATAAGATAGAAGATGAGTTTATAAAAATGTAGCATCTATACTATTAAAAGGGCAGCATTTTTTGTGAGTGTAACCAAACAGATTAAATTGAAAAAATGATATAAAATGTAATACTAAATCTATAGCCAAACAGAATTAATGACAGATTTTCAAAAGAAAAAAATATGTTTTAAAATAAATAAAAAATCAAAACTAATAACTAACCAATTTTCATGGTAATCATAATAAATTTGTTACCATAAACTGTGGCCTATTAAATTCGAAATTGAATATTTGTAAACAAATTTTTAAAAATTGATATTTATAGTATTTAAATTGTATATATGTAAACAGTTTATATTACGTAAATAAAAGTATGAAATAAATTAGGTCCAAGGAAAGATTAATATACTATAAATATCTAAATTCTATAGAAGTTTAGGTATTATTAATATTTACTCCTTTAAAAGTTCTTAAAATCTTATAAATATTTAAATTCCATGTAAAGTTTAAAATATTAGAAATATTTAAACTCAATTAAAAGTTTATAAGTTTAAGCATTATTATATGGAGGAATTTCAAAAATACATATTAAAAATTTCAAATATCTTGAAGACTGCAAAATATATTACTAACCAATTTTCATGGTACTTTAAAATAAATAA
>NW_006238922.1:6278011-6278319 GCF_000375325.1 Capsella rubella | reverse complement strand
GGCAAAATAAAAAAAAATTCACCTAAAAATCGAACTAATTGATATACAAATTTCAAACTTTGGATGCTTATTAAGTGAAACTATTAAGTGAAACTTTCTGCTCACTCGGATTTAAATCCATTATGATCATATGTATAATATCATTTTGAATCATTCTCTAATATTTAAGCGGATTTGAGATGTGGTACACATACTTTTTATATTAGTTGAGTGATATATATCCGTTTAAAAAAATTTGAATCACAAAATATGTAGAACAACAAAACTAAATTTTATTCATTTATGTGTTATATGATGATTCAAAACAA
>NW_006238922.1:6277502-6277911 GCF_000375325.1 Capsella rubella | reverse complement strand
GAACCATAATTTTAAATCTTCTAAATATCGATGTATTTCCAATTTTATTATTTTCTAACAATTTTCCATTTATTTCTAAAGATAGTGTATTAAAGGCAGTGACATTTTTTGTAAATAGTTTGAAAGTCTAGGATTTATTTGAAAAATTGCTTTAAAAATGTTAATATAGATAAATAGTATATCAAATAATTATATCTAAAAATATAACTATGCTAATACGTAAGGGTGTGAAACATTGCGAACATTACCCTGGCAATATCTGAACGGGAAACGGTGAATGTGAAATGGGAACGGAAAAAAATATTTCCAAACTATTCCTGATAAGATGTATGAGAGATAAATTTTGTATAACAATCTAAATAGTTTTTTTTTTAATCTATAATCGAATCTAAGAATTTCATTTGAATAT
>NW_006238922.1:6277131-6277402 GCF_000375325.1 Capsella rubella | reverse complement strand
ATTGCTCATATGGCTTTCATGGGATTGAGTTTTCATGGGATAGAGTTTTTATTGGTAAAAACATCAATTACGTTATCAAGGTGGAATTTCCACCTTGACAATTTAGGTAATTCGTTTTGGGAAGTCTGATATTTTTGGTATTTATCCGATTTCATATTTCAATAATTTACTAAAAATATAATTGATTACATTAGTTTTCAGTTGATCCGGATCCGGCCTCATGTCAAACCGGATCCATCCTCATGTCGATCTGGATCTGTCTTCGTATCGA
>NW_006238922.1:6262467-6276983 GCF_000375325.1 Capsella rubella | reverse complement strand
ATTTTAAGAAATTAAGAGAAATACGTTTAAAATCTTGAAAAAGTCAGAATATGAGATTCATTAAATTTATATGTCTCTATTCTTCTAACAATTTAATAGGAGGTTTTTACGAATTACCTTAAGTTCTTTTTCTTTTTTTAGAAACATTAATTCTTTATATATTGAAATTTAAAAATTATTTCCATAAAGCATTCATTTAGTAAAATATAAGAAGACTTAAAAAGGCAAAAATGGTGAAGAGTTTAATTGTAGTTCGTTTCTGCTTTTTCCTGATGATATTCTTGTTGATTTCTGAAGGTAAGCTATATATCATAACTTATAATTCTCTCAAAACTTTGATTGTTTGCGTTTGTGTTTATTTATAGATCTAACGCTTTTGTATTATCAAAACTTACAACCTTTAATTCTATAAGAAAGTTTTCATTTTTAAATGGTAAATGCTTAATACAACCACAATACAAATTCTTGTCTTTCTTTTTTAAACTGTGCAATTTTTGTTTTCAAATCTAGCTTCATTTGTGAAATAAAATTATTACATAAGAAAAAAGCACTAAATAATATTGAATATTTTTTTTAAAAATATAGTTTCTTTGAAGGAAAACAAAAGTTTGCATATTATAAAAGCAATAGTATTTTGAATACTTTTTAATTGATTTATACTTTATTTCATTAGGATCTACCAGAGAATCGTGGTGCCATGTACATAAAAGTAGTGCACCGCCAGGGACCTGTAATAAGAAAAATGGTCTTGATTTATGCAAAAGGATTTGTTATACAAAACATGACCTTCCCGGGGGACATTGTAATAGGAAGGGAAAAGAACTTGTTTGCGAATGCACCTACGTTCTATATTGCACACCACCGGCGCCACCGAAGTAACCACTAACCACCGAATTAACCATTCGTTTAAAAGTATTATTCATTTATTTACCTTTCTTTAATTTTTAAGATAATACAAGTATAACAACAATATATATGTTGTAAGCTTTTTTATATTTGCCATGCTTTTGTATAATTCTAAAATTGGGAAGGCCTATTAATAAAGTTGTTTTCTTTCTATCTTAAAGTGAACTTTATCTTTATATTAGTAAAAGATAAGTACAAAATTAAATATGGGTCGGGTTAAAGTTAAAATTTAACCAAAAATTAAATATTTTGATATTTCAAAATCCGAATTAATTGGGTGTAGATATAAAAACTTTCCAACATATTATAAATCAATACGAAAAATAGGTTGAATTAAATAACTGAAGTTGTATCACAAATACTAAGGGGGCGGGGGGGAGGGTGTATTGAACTGCACATTTTTGGAGATCTCTATATTAGTAAAAGAAAAGTACAGTTGTACTTTCGGGTCGGATTAAAACAAAAATTAAACCCGGATTTCTTAATTGGATAGTTAGCAAATGGATCAAACCAAAATTAATGGATACATCCGGCGATTTTAGCGTAGCATTAATGTCATTTTAGAAATTAAATAAGTTTGCAAATATGGAAGTATATATATGGGATATCGTCAAAACTACAAGATCAAAATCAAGCTAATATCTCGGACATTTTTTTTGTTTGCCATAACATTCCCTAATTGTGTGCAATCTAATATTATGAATAATAGAAATGGAATATTTGAGGAATAAACTAAGACACACTAACCTAAATCTACGTCGCTTCCCTTTACTTTTATATAAGAGATTCTTAAGTCCACTAAATACCATACCTCTTCTTCATTCGACGGCAACCAATTCCTCCATTTACAGATTTAGCTTCATTTGAATCCTTCAAGACCAGTTGGCGAGTACAAGTGAAGATTATCCATTCTTGCCGTAGAAACCATTGACATGATTTTAGTTAATTCATCTGTAGGTTATATATATATGCTGCATTTACTTTTGTATTTTCATGACTATTGTGTCACGAACTAACTTTTGCTCACTATTCGGAGGGCTCACTATTTTTTTAAAAATAAAACTCTAAAATACCTTACCATGCTCCATCGAATCAATTCCGGAAATTTAAACGATACTTCGTTCACTTCATCACCAGCAAAATAAAACAAACCGATCAATATATATCGTTAATTTCTTTCATCTGAGTTTTGTATTCTGTAAAAATAGAGAATTATAAACTAAAAAACTGATCTGGAAGATTAAAAAATTACAGACATTGATTTTTAATGGTAATAGACAAAAAAGAAAAAAAAAAAGGAGATAAAATTGCAGGTGGGTGATACGACTTAGCGTTTGGATGTTTTTTTTGTCCTTTTTTTTGTAACAAATAATAGATAAAAATTAAATATACAAACACATTGATTTGTGTGGGCTATTGTTTCTTATAAAAAGAAAGGCATGTAATGGATTTACGGATTATCTCAATTAATCAATTAACGATTATTAATTAACTAAAAAAATAGTAACCAACATCATATATACCCATGCTAGAAATCACAATTTCAAATCTAAACAAATTGTAGTGTTAATATAATACTCTATTTATACTCTATTTTTTTCTTTTCTTCGACAAACATCTAAAGTCTAAATTCTATATGATAGAATATATTTTTTTCATTTTTTTAAAATCCTTACCATTTTTAATACATGCCCTTTTCCGAAAACAACATAAAACGCTACCTGCAACACCAATTCATCGTTACATAATGTTATTTAAAAAAAACTAAAAAACCATGAGAATTTTCCCCCGCGCTGTAGCGCGGGTCCGTATCTAGTAACTTTTATCGGATAACCATACATGGACCATGTCCAATGTCGTTTTAGAAAATTATGAAACTCATGCCTAAGGGAGTCAATACATGCTAAAAAAAGTATTACAATATGGTTGTTAGCAGATAACCAAACCCATTTCTTATATGAAGTGTTGAGTATTTGGATGGAGGAGTCAGAACATCTTGAAAGAAATAACTCATAGGTTGGCATATTAAGAATGTTAGCAAATAATACAAAATTTATTTTGCTAACTCATCGTAATTTGATTATAAGGTGTCAGTTTTAGAAATCTCAAGGATGCCCTCCTGGTGAGTCGATGTATGATAAAAACATGGTTGTTAGCAGATAACTCAATTCTTATCAGAAGTGCTGTTTTGAGGATTTGGATGGTGAAATTAGAACATGCTGAAAGAAATAATTCTTATTTTAGCATGTTAAGAATGTTAGCAAATAAAACAAAATTTATTTTGTTAACTCGCCATAGTTTGATTATTGTCGAATTGGTTATTGAACTGACTTGGTTTTTATTGATTCCCCAACTTGGGTATTTATAGAGAGAACATAAGACATATGATAAACCTTATCTCATAAGATAATGATTTCTAAACCTTATCACAATAGGAATATAAATAATAATAATGATATGTCTTTATCACTAATACTAGAATATTCTTCCTCTTGGGCTTCACGGATTCACTTCAATAATGGACTTTCACGGTACATAATAGTTGGTCATATCTCCAATAATTATAAGGTGTCAGTTTTAGAAAATTCAGGGATGGCAGCCTAAGGATTCGATGTTTGCTAAAAACTAGATTAATTGAAAATACAAACATGGTTATTAGCAGATAACTCAATTCTTATATGAAATGTTGTTTTGAGGATTTGGACGGGGACGTCAGAATAATCTGAAAGAAATAACTCATAGGTTAGCATGTTAAGAATGTCATCAAATAAAACAAAACGCAATTTGCTAACTCATTGTAATTTGCTTATAAAGAATAGTTTTAGAAAATTCAAGGATGTCAATCCCGGGGAGTCTATATATGCTAAAAAGTTAACACAACAAAGTTAGCAGAGTAAAAATTTTAATTAGAAAACAATTAAAACATAGTTGTTAGTGGATAACCCTAGTCATACCTAAAACATAGTTGTTAGTGGAAAACAATTAAAACATAGTTGTTAGAAAATTAAAGTATCCTAAAAAATATAACTCAATGGTTGGTATGTTAAAAATAGCAATTAACAATAGTAATTGTTAGCGTCAAATTGTCAACAATAATAATTATGTTAATAATTTCTTATTTATCAGCTAACTAATAAGTTAATTATGTAGTATAAACGACACCAAAAATCGGTTTTATATCTTTGGATATGTCGCAATTATTTCGATATATCGCAATTACATCATTTTTAGGGCCAACTTATTAAGAACAATAAAATGGTATAACTATATAAATATATATATGTTAAATGTATCTTGGCAAAAAAAGAAGGAAAATAGTTCTAAAAGTCCTAAAAGTCTATTTCTCGTGTCTACGGCTTACACATGATCAGACTAACTGCCTGTTTCATTTGATTCAGAGAATGTCACAACAAAGAGGAAGCAGAAACAAGCAACACAAAGAACGTCAAATATCTAAAGGCAAAGGGAAAGATGTGTTAATGGAGGAAAATGAGCCTTTGACTTCTAACTCGGATCCTCCTATAAGCTCCAAGAAGGTGAAAGATAGGCTGCAGTGGCGTAATAAAAGAGATCAAGGGAAAAGGTCACAGCAGATTTAGGAATAGAGACCTAAGGAGATAGTAGCCCGACAAGATCTAGAAGTGGGAGGTAACATAAGAGGTGAAGGATCCAAAAGTTCTGGGGAGTCCATTTTCTTGCCTTCCAAGAAGAGAGACTTGGAACCAGTAATGACTCTTTCAAGGATCCAGGAAAGAAAGGCTCCTCTGTAGGCAAAAAGAAGAACTCTCCTTCAGTGTTTGAAAGATTGGGATCTCATGCTTCTAGTTCAAGTCTGGAATCAAGAGCTTCAATCTTGGTTTATGATCATTCTGCTTAAGTAGCAACACATTTGGTAATTCATTCCGCCTCTACAGCAGCAAAGTCTCATGTTTATGGAGCAATTTTGAAAGAAGGGTTAATGGTTAATTCCAACCCTTCGAAATCAGTATGAGATTATTGAGTTGGAACTGTCAGGGGGTGGGGAATACCCCTACAGTTCGTCACCTAAGGGAAATACGAGGTCGGTATTTCCCAAAGGTAATATTCCTTTGCTAGACCAAGAATAAAAGAAGTTGCTTGGAAATTTTTTTTGAATCACTTAGGTTACTTTGACCTTCATACGGTAGAAACAGATGGGAAAAGTGGACGATTGGCCCTTATGTGGAAAGACTCTATCTCAATTAAGGTTATCAATTCATATAAAATGATGATATATCGATACCCAAATTACATGGCAAGGTAAAAAATTCTTTATGACCTGTGTATATGGAGAGCCGGTTCAGAGCGAAAGAGGAGAACTTTGGGAAAGGCTTTCAAGGATTGGAGTTAATAGAAGAGGACCTGGATCATGACAGGAGATGTAACACCCCGACCCATGAACCTATTAATATATGATGGTATGTTTGCTACGTCCGGGATGTTTAAAGACTTGTTTATATAGAACATACAAATCACCACATGATCTTTCTTGTGTTTTGGCCTCACTCACACAGTTCTGACAACCACTTCCCTGAAGGTCACCCATATTTCGACTACTCCAGCATAAGCACACTTAATTGTGGAGTTCTCTCAGGATCCTTGACCGAAAAGATAAATGTACTTTGGTGACATAGGTAGCCAAATCAATTCATTGCGCAAAACGATCGTCACTCCCTGATAGGGTGAGCCACTTCTCCACACTTGTCTAGGTTCAACTCTGATACCACTTGTAACGCTCCGACCGTCATCTCTCCAGTGGGCCCCATGTTCACCACTAGCCCATAGACCCACCTCTCTTAATGGCCCTCACGTCCTCTCACTAGACCCGTGAGCCCATTAATATCCGACGGCCGGTTAGTTACGCTCGGGAGGCTTAAAGACTTGCTTACATACACTATAAATCACCAGATGATCTTTCTCTATGTTTTGGCCTCACTCACACAGTTCCGACAACCACTTCTCGGAAGGTCATCCATCCTTTGACTACCCCAACATAAGCACACTTAACTGTGGAGTTCTCTCAGGACCTTTGACCGAAAAGGTCCTCACTTTGGTGACATAGGTGGCAAAATCAATTTAGTTAAACCTCTACGCAAACTGGGGTCTCACAATTCTCCCCCACTAACAGATCCCAGCCCATGAGCCCATTAGTATCAGATGGTCGGTTTGCTGCTTCCAGGAGGTTTAAAGTCTTGTTTACCGACCCTACAAATCACCACATGATATTTCTCTGTGTTTTGGCCTTACTCACATAGTTCCGACAACCACTTCCCAGAAGGTCACCCATCCTTCGACTATTCCAGCATCAAGACGCTTAACTGTGGATAACTCTCAGGATCCTCGACCGAAAAGATAACTGCACTTTGGTGACATAAGTAGTCAAATCAATTCATTTAAACCTTTCCGCAAACTTGGGTCTCACAGGAGACTTTAACGAGTTGATTGATCCCTCAGAGAAGGTTGGAGGGTGATGTGTCTGGAATTTACTCATTTTAGCACTAGTTTTATGTATTGTTTTTGTCATTCTATTCTGCTGTTTATGTTATGTGTGGTTTAATTGATTTAAATTGACTTAGGTCTGGTTTAGCTGGTTTATAATTAGTTGGGTTAATCCGGTATGCATGTTTATAAAAAAAAAAGGGATGGGTTCTTTCAATATACATGCATGTAATAAGATTCTTTTTTCAACACAGTAAAAAAAAAATAACATTCCATTTATCGTATCTTAATAGTCATACTTATTACTTCTATTTAAATTAAATAAACAATCCCAATACAGAAAATTATGTGAAAGTAAATTATATACGATGCTTGGGAATGATAATCACTCTTATTGTATATGCATGCCAATAATTAGCATATAAAATAAGGTACGATACTTTTTAAAAATAATTAGGTAATGTCCCGCGCATATGCGCGGGTTGTTGTATATTTATTTAATTATTTTAATTTATTTATTATTTATAATAAATAGATTAAATAAATTTTAATGCTTAAAACATTTTTACATGCTATTAATTTAAATCATACAATAGAAGCATACATCCATATCTTTTGAATTTATTCGTTGATTAATTGTTCAATTAATCAATTTTGATAGTAATTTTCTTTATTACTTTTAAGTATTTTTTTGATAAAAAAAAATATTTTTAATGATAAAAATAGGAATGATATTGGGAGAATTTAAAAAATACCCCTTTAAAAATACCACTTTTTAAATTTACCCTCTTTTCAAACTTTATCAAAACAACCACTAAAAATGTTGAAATTTATCCAAATATATGTGTAAACTTATAAATATACACAAAAATTACCTTTATTTGTGTATAAAATTTTATTTATTTCAATGTCTTACAAATTGGTTTGAATATAACAAAAAAAATATTTTGTTAAAATAATTACATACTTTGAAAATAAAATAAATATACATGAATATGTGAGAATGAAAAAAACATATAAAGTGAAACAATGAAAATGGTTTATTTAGCTTGATTTTCTTATGATGCGATGGTCAGAAATCAATATTTTTGAATCCCATCGATAAAGTAATTTCCTTATAGCCATAAAATATTATTATACATATGTATTATACATTTAATAGTATAAAAACAATGAAAAAATGAAGAAGTACATAAAATAAAGAAGAAATATAATTGAAAACAAAAGTTTTAACCAAATATATAATCAAGCTCTTACAATGATATCTTAATTGAGCTTTCAACCCATGCAATAACATTAAAAATTAAACAAAGAAAATATTGAGAATATCAGATATGGTAGAGGAGGATGTAAAAATGAGTATTTATAGAATAAAATCATATATATAAAAGTAAGGTTCCACTCTCTGCTTATTGGTGGAAAAATATTTAAGGCTTTAATTAAAAAAAAAATGTTTATGACAATCATTCAATACAAAATTTAATTACACTATAAGTTATAATCAAATGGCAAAGAAAATGAAAGGACTTAATCATATATCATTCAACAAAATAAATAAATGTTTATGACAATCATTCAATACAAAATTTAATTACACTATAAGTTATAATCAAATGGCAAAGAAAATGAAAGACTTAATCATATATCATACAACAAATTTTATAAGCCTTATTGGTGGAAAATTATTTAAATTTTGTTGAATGATATATGATTAAGTCCTTTCATTTTCTTTGCCATTTGATTATAACTTATAGTGTAATTAAATTTTGTATTGAATGATTGTTATAAACATTTTTTTTTAATTAAAGCTTTAAATATTTTTCCACCAATAAGGAGAGAGTGTAACCTTACTTTTATATATATGATTAAACTATACTTTTTAATCCTGACGAGTTCATCAAAATGCAAAGAATAGTAAAGAGAAAAACATTTAATTGAAATTAACTTGACATGACAAGCCATTGGACAAAATAATTAAAGACACATGCATTGTCATGTAAACATCGAAGGCAGCTTCACTTGGAATCGTCTTCACCCTTCAGCACCACCAGCACCTTTGCTGCTCTCTCAATTAGAGGTCCTCCCCCCCCCCCCTCAAGTCTCCTTCACCAACATCAGATCATTAAGTTCACCACCATGATTGAGTTTAAACATGAGATAACCCATCTCCAACTCCTTGATAGCCTTCTGAATATCAGTTATACTCACAGAAATGGATCATAAGGCTATCGATGAATTAGAGAATCATCATCTTATACTCGAACTCAACCTTGGTTGTGAACTTGCTGATCTTCCCCTAACCAAGATCGATAAACTTTTTTTCATATAGTGGTAAAAAAATTTGTCTTTCAAGAATGAGATGGATCTTCGTCTTATTAGTGTCAACGAGGCATCTTTTGTAGATGCGACACTGAGGGATTCGTTAGTTTGGTTGTTTGCAAGTCAATAAATAGAGGGAATGTTTGATAAACTTACAACTTGCTGGAAATTATTAGCAAATATGTTTTATTCATTTCTTATTGTATTGGATATTTTTACCATTAATAGCTTTCATGTTTATCATTTGTCAAACTTGGTATGGAAATTTTTTTATGACTTGACTGGATTTTCTTTTCCTCCAAAAATAAAAAATAAATTGATTTTTCTGATACTAAAATTGACTTGATTTACACAAGGCCCAAGTGGTATGTTTAATGTAATGATGAAATAATATAATGATAACTAGCGGAACAAACTGAACATGCTTAAGATTTTCTAAATTAAATATGAAACGCGGAGATTCTTGTTTTAGTTTATTAATCACGTGTTTCTAGGTGTTTTTTTACTTGCTAGTGGTATATAAAGAAATAACTTTAAAAAATATTTTGAATGCAGACGATTGTGTGATAACGTAGCTTTTTTTTTCTTCTTGATACGTTCAAGCAAATACGAGTCGACCTAGATCGGAAATAATATGATCTTATTGACCATTGTGACAATCCCTGGTGGTTATGTTTTTCTCTTATTTTAACAATCAGATCAATGGCTTATAAAATCATGAGATCATTTCTTGTTGTTCCATTGTAAACTTAAGATTAATTTATCATAAACATTTTAAGTACCACTAAAATGAGTACGGAAACTAGAATAGGGTATGAAAACGGGGACAGAAAACGGAACAAAAATTTGATGTTATTTTCCTCCAAGAACGTCTCGAATTAAACAAAGTTTTCAAGATATCCGGATATCCGTAAAAATCACTAGCCGAAACCGAGAAACAAGTATCACTAGCCATAACAAACGCATTATCGCCGAAGGACTTAACCTCTACCATTTTTCTAAACTCCCCATCAAACTTATAAACCTTGAAACTAAGAGAAAAACAAAAAACAAAAAACAAATTAAAAAAAACTGGAAGTCGAGAACAACACCCCTCCTTTGACATTTGTCTCCCACTTGTTATTTCTATCTCACTTCTTATGTATTTCATAGAGTTGGTCGTACTGATTATTTCTCTAATTTTGAACAGGTTTCATAATTTCTACAACAACTCCTAGTAATGGTCTTGTCTATTTCCATAATATTTTTACCCAATGCAACCACTAAACTTGTATGTTAAATGGGCCTTCCAAAGTTACAATAACGGTATTTTGTAAACTAGTTGAAATATACTAACATGAATTAAGTAATTTGGTTTTTCGGGTTAGGCTGAATCACCGTATAAAAATTTTGACTCATTTCAACACATCTCAACATGAGGAAAGTATTCGAGGATTAAATATAATTTGACATACCTTATCCTAATTTTACTATATGCTTCATTAAATTTTAAGAAAATAATATGACAAGCTATAAAACGAATTTTTTTTTATAAAAAGAAAGATATAGTTTTACTTTAAATTCTTGAATACCCAAAAATATACATGCATGTAATAAGATTTTTTTTTCAACACAGTCAAATAAAAACAATAACGTTCCATTTCTCGTATCTTAATAGTCATACTTATTACTTCTATTTAAATTAAAAAGAATATTCGAATACAGAAAATTATGTGAAAGTAAATTATATACGATGCATGAGAATGATAATCACTCTAATTGTATATGCATGCCAATAATTAGCATATAAAATAAGGTACAATACTTTTTAAAAATAATTAAACTATACTTTTTAATCCTGACGAGTTCATCAAAATGCAAAGAATAGTAAAGAGAAAAACATTTAATTAAAATTAATTTGACATGACAAGCCATTGGACAAAATAATTAAAGACACATGCATTGTCATGTAAACATCGATGGCAGCTTCACTTGGAATTGTCTTCACCCTTCAGCACCACCAGCACCTTTGCTGCTCTCTCATTTAGAGTTCCTCCCCCCCCCACCCCCCTCAAGTCTCCTTCACCAACATCAGATCATTAAGTTCACTACCATGATTGAGTTTGAAGATGAGATGACCCATCTCCAACTCCTTGATAGCCTTCTGAATATGAGTTATACTCACAGAAATGGTACAGAAAGCTATTGAGGAATTAGAGAATCATCATCTTATATTCGAACTCAACCTTGGTTGTGAACTTGCTGATCTTCCCCTAACCAAGATCGATAAATTTTTTTCATATAGTGGTTAAAAAATTTGTCTTTCAAGAATGAGATGGATCTTCTTCTTATTAGTGTCGACGAGGCATCTTTTGTAGATGCGACATTGAGGGATTCGTTAGTTTGGTTGTTTGCAAGTCAATAAATAATGGGAATGTTTGATAAACTTCCAAGTTGCTTGAAAATATTAGCAAATATGTTTTATTCATTTCTTATTCCATTGGATATTTTTACCATTAATAGCTTTCATGTTTATCATTTGTCAAACTTGGTATGGAAATTTTTTTATGACTTGACTAGATTTTCTTTTCCTCCAAAAATAAAAAATAAATTGATTTTTCTGATACTAATATTGACTTGATTTACACAAGGCCCAAGTGATATGTTTAATGTAATGATGAAATAATATAATGATTATTAGCGGAACAAACTGAACATGCTTAAGATTTTCTAAATTAAATATGAAACGCGGACATTCTTGTTTTAGTTTATTAATCACGTGTTTCTAGGTGTATCTTTTCTAACTTGCTAGTGGTATATAAAGAAATCACTTTAAAAAATATTTTGAATGGAGACGATTGTGTGATAACGTAGCTTTTTTTCTTCTTGATACGTTCAAGCAAATACGAGTGGACCTAGATCGGAAATAATATGATCTTATTGTCCATTGTGACAATCCCTGGTGGTTATGTTTTTCTCTTATTTTTACAATCAGATCAATGGCTTATAAAATCATGAGATCATTTCTTGTTGTTCCATTATAAACTGAAGATTAATTCATCATAAACATTTTAAGTACCACTAAAATGAGTACGAAAACTAGAATAGGGTATGAAAACGGGGACAGAAAACGGAACAAAAATTTGATGTGATTTTCCTCCAAGGATGTCCCGAATTAAATAGAGTTTTCAAGATATCCGTAAAAATCACTAGCCGAAACCGAGAAACAAGTATCACTAGCCATAACAAACGCATTATCGTCGAAGGACTTAACCTCTACCATTTTTCTAAACTCCCCATCAAACTTATAAAACTTGAAACTAAGAGGAAAAAAAAAACAAAAAAAAACAGGAAGTAGAGAACAAAACCCCTCCTTTGACATTTGTCTCTCACTTGTTTATTTCTAGCTCACTTCTTATGTATTGCATAGAGTTGGTCGTACTGATTATTTCTCTAATTTTGAACAGGTTTCATAATTTCTACAACAACTCTCCTAGTAATGGTCTTGTCTATTTCCATAATATTTTCACCCAATGCAACCACTGAACTTGTATGTTAAATCGGCCTTACAAAGTTACAATAACGGTATTTTGTAAACTAGTTGAAATATACTAACATGAATTAGATAATTTGGTTTTTTCGGTTAGGCTGAATCACCGTATTAAAATTTTGACTCATTTCAACACATCTCAACATGAGGAAAGTAATCGAGGATTAAATATAATTTGACAGACCTTATCTTAATTTTACTATATGCTTCATTAAATTTTAAGAAAATAATATGACAAGCTATAAAGCGATAATGTTTTTTAAAAAAGAAAGATATAGTTTTACTTTAAATTCTTGAATACCCAAAAATATACATGCATGTCATAAGATTCTTTTTTCAACACAGTCAAATAAAAAAAATAACATTTCATTTCTCGTCTCTTAATAGTCATACTTATTACTTCTATATAAATTAAAAAGACAATTCGAATACACAAAATTATGTGAAAGTAAATTATATGCGATGCATGGGAATGATAATCACTCTAATTGTATATGCATGCCAATAATTAGCATATAAAATAAGGTACAATACTTTTTTAAAATAATTAAACGATACTTTTTAATCCTGACGAGTTCATCAAAATGCAAAGAATAGTAAAGAGAAAAACATTTAATTAAAATTAATTTGACATGATAAGCCATTGGACAAAATAATTAAAGACACATGCATTGTCATGTAAACATCGAGGGCAGCTTCACTTGGAATCGTCTTCACCCTTCAGCACCACCAGCACCTTTGCTGCTCTCTCATTTAGAGGTCCCCCCCCTCAAGTCTCCTTCACCAACATCAGATCATTAAGTTCACCACCATGATTGAGTTTGAACATGATCGATAAACTTTTTTCATATAGTGGTTAAAAAATTTGTCTTTCAAGAATGAGATGGATCTTCTTCTTATTTGTAACGCCCGTGTCTGAAATTTTGGTGGTGTCGACCGACACCAGTGTTGGGTGTCGATCGACACCAACAAAATTGGGTTAGACGGTTTAGCTTTTAAACTGTCGGTTTAATTAGAATTGATTGCAGAAATCCTAGGCACGACTTTAAACTCGTGGAAGCAGCTTTTCTTTCTCACTTTTGCCTTTTGTCGCTTCTTGAAAAGAAAAGAGAGAGAGAAGGTTGTGAGTTGGTTGTTCCTAAAGTTTAATGAGAGGCTTGTGAGGGTTTCTGGAGGTTTTTGGAGGCTGTTCTTCAGTGTTCTAGCAAACAATCAGTGGGATTCGTGGTTGTGGGTGTGAAGAGAGGTTGCTGGAGTGTTCTTCTTCTCTCTTTCGTCCATCCTTCCAATCCAAATCAGAGGTGAGTGCGTGACTATGGCTTATCTAAGCGTTAAGATTGCATGATTTGTGTTTATGTGATGTGTAAATTGAATCCTTTGTGTTTGTGATGTTTTCTGGTGTTTGTGTGGCCTTATGTGATTGTTATTGGGTTGTGTCGTCGTGGGAGGTGATGTGTGGGTGCTATAGGGATTCTTTGGTGGCTAAGATCGTCGTTGGATGCGTTTCAGGGGGTTGGTGTCGACCGACACCAGGAGGGCGTCGATCGTCACCATTCGATTGATCGAAGTGCAGTTTGGTGGTGTCGATCGACACCAGCTTTTGGTGTCGACCGACACCTGTTTTTGGTAGTGTCGACCGACACCAGTGTGGTGGTGTCGACCGACACCAGTTTCTGTGAGCGATAGTTGTGCTTTTGATTGCCTGTTTTGGCTGTTTGTGACATTGTTGTTGTATGGATGTGATTTTAAGTGCTTGTGTGTATAGCCCAATAGATGGGATGATCGCTTCACTTAGTATTTGTGATAATACTCACGCATCTCATTGTGTTTGTGGTGCAGGTTTAGTGTGATCCGTGGAATCATGGCGAGGAGAGGAGGATGATCTAGGGTCTCGGTTGTTATGTTTATGAACATGTTAATTGTCGTTGGAACCTAGTTTAGAGGCATGCTAGGTTGCTGGTGTAAATTGTGGTTATTGAATGATTGGTTAATTAATATTATGATTAATTGATGTTGGTTTATAATGTTTCCGCTGTGCATGATGGTTTATTGCTGGGTTAGTTTGGTTAGATTAATTAGTAGGTATGAGACTATTAATTAATGAATTTAAAAAAAAACGGGTTGGGTCTTTTCACTATTAGTGTCAACGGTTCTAGGGCGGGAGTAAATTGGTGATTTTTAATGTGATATGTGAATTTCGTTGATGAAAAATGATGATGTGGATTGCATGCTGATTGATTTGTGTGTTTAATCAATTGTGTGAGCATGAAGACCTAGATCATCCTCTCGAGCCTTCAATGAGATT
>NW_006238922.1:6260538-6262244 GCF_000375325.1 Capsella rubella | reverse complement strand
GTGGTGCTAGTGTGAGTGCCGTAAGAGCCGGTTCGTCCGGGAGCGGTACTAGTGTGGTTGGAAACCCGGTTGGGGGTGTTCAAGCGGGTGGAGTCCAGGGTCAGAATGATCGGCTTGCGGATTTGCTGACGCAGCTCTTGGAGCGGTTACCGGGTGCGGTACCGCCGGTACAGGCTCCTCTTGGGCCTGGTGTGCAGGCTCCTCTTGGGCCTGGTGTGCAGGCTCCTCTTGGGCCTGGTGTGCAGGCTCCTCTTGGGCCTGGTGTGCAGCCTGTTGTTGGGGTTGTACCGCCTGGGGAGGTAGGTGCGGTGGTCGAGCAGCCGTACTACCTGCGGATGTTGGAGCAGCTGCAGCGGTTCGGGATGTCCTTGTTCTTCGGAGGTTCCGACCCGGCTGTAGCGGATGAGTGGCGGGTGCGATTAGAGCGGTACTTCCAGTCGATGAGGTGTCCGGAGGCGTACCGGGTGGACTTAGCGGCTCACTACTTGGCTGGTGATGCACACTTGTGGTGGAGGAGTGTGCTGGCCAAGAGGGAGCAGAGATTGATGGTGTGGGGGGACTTCTTGGCAGAGTTTAATGCCAAATATTTCCCGGCGGAGGCACTGTACCGGATAGAGTCGCAGTTCTTAGCGTTGACTCAAGGTGAACGGTCGGTGCGGGAGTACGACTCGGAGTTTAGCCGACTCTTGGTATACTCGGGTCGTGCTGGGGATCCTAAGCAGATGCAGGTGCGTCGTTTCATGAAGGGTCTCAGCCACGACATGAGGGTGCGGTGCAAGGTGCGAGCCTATGCGTCGCGTGTGGAGTTGGTTGAAGTGGCGGCAGGTATTGAGGATGAGTTGAGGAATCACGGGATGATTTCTAGTCAGTGGCCAGGATAAAGGCAAGGTTCCGGAAGTGGTTTGACAAGCAGGTCGAGGAGTAGACCGTTGGCTTGTTTGGTTTTTGAGTTTGGTTTTGGTTGTATCTCTTTTGTATTCTCATTTTGGTGTAATGATTATGACATTGGAGATTAATAAGATGAGTATTTCTTGGATTTGACTTGTTGTGTCATGTGTAAGAGAAATATGTGCGAGTTTCTAAAAATAGAAAGTGTCGGGTTTGACGGTTCTATTTTTGGAAAGTCTCGGGGTGGTGGTTAGTATAGCATTGCGATGTTATAAGTGGACCACGGGAGGTATATCTAATCTGGAGATATGCTCGGGGGCGTTTAGACTTATTTGCTCGGGTGTGATGTGATAGTCTCGGATGAGATGTGATAGTCTCGGATGACGATTCGAGAGCACGCTTGAGGGTGACGACCCGAGAGCGAGCGTGTGACTTCCCGGATACCGTAGCTAGAAGGCGGGTGGCCTAATAGTGAGCCGGTATAACTTGAAGGTTGCGACCTGAGAGCGGGGGAAGTGGTGAGGCTTCCTGGATACCGTAGTCTAAGGCTGAGGCCTGAGGACAAGCCGGTATGATCCACGGGTTGCGACCTATGGACGGGGGAGGTGGGTGTGTATGAGCAAATAGGGTCTGGAACGTGAGTATATTGATTAGATAGGGGCCTCGGTGAGGTCAGTTGTATACTGACGGTTGTGTCGGAGGATTCGGGGACGAATCCTAGTTAGTGGGGGAGAATTGTAACGCCCGTGTCTGGAAATCCGGGTGGTGTCGATCGACACTGTGGTTGGGTGTCGATCGACACTAGTAATTTTGGTTTG
>NW_006238922.1:6259941-6260438 GCF_000375325.1 Capsella rubella | reverse complement strand
GTCTCTTCCCAGCCGCTTTTTAACACTTACAGAGAGAGAAAAAAGTTCTAGAGCTTCTGAGGGTTTTTGTGAGTCTTTGGTGGTGCTTGGTGGTGTTCTTGGTGGTTTAGGGCTAGTAGAGGCTAGATCAGTGTTGTGTGGTGTTAGAGGAGACAGATCCTTCCTTGTTCTTCTTTGTTTTCGTTGCTGTTCTTCTTGTTTAAAGAGGTGAGTGCGTGACTATGGCTTATCTAAGCGTTAAGATTACATGATTTGGGTTTATGTGACTTGTGAATTGAATCCTTTGTGTTTGTGATGTTTTCTGGTGTTTGTGCGGCCTTATGTGATTGTTATTGGGTTGTGTCGTCGTGGGAGGTGATGTGTGGGTGCTATAGGGATTCTTTGGTGGCTAAGATCGTCGTTGGATGCGTTTCAGGGGGTTGGTGTCGACCGACACCAGGAGGGCGTCGATCGTCACCATTCGATTGATCGAAGTGCAGTTTGGTGGTGTCGATCGA
>NW_006238922.1:6258804-6259841 GCF_000375325.1 Capsella rubella | reverse complement strand
CGACACCAGTGTGGTGGTGTCGACCGACACCAGTTTCTGTGAGCGATAATTGTGCTTTTGATTGCCTGTTTTGGCTGTTTGTGACATTGTTGTTGTATGGATGTGATCTTAAGTGCTTGTGTGTATAGCCCAGTGGATGGGAGGATCGCTTCACTGAGTATTTGTGATAATACTCACGCATCTCATTGTGTTTGTGGTGCAGGTAAAGTGTGATCTGTGGAATCATGGCGAGGAGAGGAGGATGATCTAGGGTCTCGGTCGTTATGTTTATGAATATGTTAATTGTTTTTGGAACCTGGTTTAGAGGCATGCTAGGTTGCTGGTGTAAATTGTGGTTATTGAATGATTGATTAATTAATATTATGATTAATTGATGTTAGTTTAATATGTTTCCGCTGTGCATGATGATTTATTGTTGGGTTAATTCGGTTAGGTTAATTAGTAGGTATGGGACTATTATTTAATGAATTAAAAAAAAAACGGGTCGGGTCTTTTCAATTTGGTATCAGAGCATTTACGGTTCTAGGGCGGGAGTAAATTGGTGATTTTTAATGTGATATGTGAATTTCGTTGATGAAAAATGATGATGTGGATTGCATGCTGATTGATTTGTGTGTTTAATCAATTGTGTGAGCATGAAGACCTAGATCATCCTCTCGAGCCTTCAATGAGATTCCACGGTAAGTTGTGTGTTTTGTGATTTTTGCTTGGTGTTCTTAGCCTTCTGTTGTGGTACAGATGGTTAGAGGTGGAGTTGTCGGTCGTGGTCGAGGTCGTGGTCGTGGGCGTGGTCGCGGTAGGGGGCGTGGTGTTGCCTCGAGTAGCGATACGAGTGTGGACCGAAATGCTACGGCCGATGTTGTCAGCGAATCCCAGTCGCATCAGGAGGGACCCTTGGGTGGTGCTAGTGTGAGTGCCGTAAGAGCCGGTTCGTCCGGGAGCGGTACTAGTGTGGTTGGAAACCCGGTTGGGGGTGTTCAAGCGGGTGGAGTCCAGGGTCAGAATGATCGGCTTGCGGATTTGCTGACGCAGCTCTT
>NW_006238922.1:6257952-6258225 GCF_000375325.1 Capsella rubella | reverse complement strand
GGGTCTCAGCCACGACATGAGGGTGCGGTGCAAGGTGCGAGCCTATGCGTCGCGTGTGGAGTTGGTTGAAGTGGCGGCATGTATTGAGGATGAGTTGAGGAATCACGGGATGATTTCTAGTCAGTGGCCAGGATAAAGGCAAGGTTGCGGAAGTGGTTTGACAAGCAGGTCGAGGAGTAGACCGTTGGCTTGTTTGGTTTTTGAGTTGGTTTTGGTTGTATCTCTTTTGTATTCTCATTTTGGTGTAATGATTATGACATTGGAGATTAATAA
>NW_006238922.1:6229336-6257452 GCF_000375325.1 Capsella rubella | reverse complement strand
TGGAACGTGAGTATATTGATTAGATAGGGGCCTCGGTGAGGTCAGTTGTATACTGACGGTTGTGTCGGAGGATTCGGGGACGAATCCTAGTTAGTGGGGGAGAATTGTAACGCCCGTGTCTGGAAATCCGGGTGGTGTCGATCGACACTGTGGTTGGGTGTCGATCGACACTATTAATTTTGGTTTGACGGTTTAAGTTTTAAATCGTCGGTTCAATGGAGGCTTGGTTTGGGTTGGTTAACCTAGGTCGTGTTTAAAAGAGGGAAGGTCGTGTGTTGTCTCTTCCCAGCCGCTTTTTAACACTTCCAGAGAGAGAAAAAGGTTCTAGAGCTTCTGAGGGTTTTTGTGAGTCTTTGGTGGTGCTTGGTGGTGTTCTTGGTGGTTTAAGGCTAGTAGAGGCTAGATCCGTGTTGTGTGGTGTTAGAGGAGGCAGATCCTTCCTTGTTCTTCTTTGTTTCGTTGCTGTTCTTCTTGTTTAAAGAGGTGAGTGCGTGACTATGGCTTATCTAAGCGTTAAGATTACATGATTTGGGTTTATGTGACTTGTGAATTGAATCCTTTGTGTTTGTGATGTTTTCTGGTGTTTGTGCGGCCTTATGTGATTGTTATTGGGTTGTGTCATCGTGGGAGGTGATGTGTGGGTGCTATAGGGATTCTTTGGTGGCTAAGATCGTCGTTGGATGCGTTTCAGGGGGTGGGTGTCGACCGACACCAGGAGGGTGTCGATCGTCACCATTCGATTGATCGAAGTGCAGTTTGGTGGTGTCGATCGACACCAGCTTTTGGTGTCGACCGACACCTGTTTTTGGTAGTGTCGACCGACACCAGTGTGGTGGTGTCGACCGACACCAGTTTCTGTGAGCGATAGTTGTGCTTTTGATTGCCTGTTTTGGCTGTTTGTGACATTGTTGTTGTATGGATGTGATCTTAAGTGCTTGTGTGTATAGCCCAGTGGATGGGAGGATCGCTTCACTGAGTATTTGTGATAATACTCACGCATCTCATTGTGTTTGTGGTGCAGGTAAAGTGTGATCTGTGGAATCATGGCGAGGAGAGGAGGATGATCTAGGGTCTCGGTCGTTATGTTTATGAATATGTTAATTGTTTTTGGAACCTGGTTTAGAGGCATGCTAGGTTGCTGGTGTAAATTGTGGTTATTGAATGATTGATTAATTAATATTATGATTAATTGATGTTAGTTTAATATGTTTCCGCTGTGCATGATGATTTATTGTTGGGTTAATTCGGTTTGCATGTTTAAAAAAAAATGGGATGGGTTCTTTCATTTTTATTAGATGTGTGTGTGGGGATCCTCAACAAACTCATTCGTATTAGCTAAAAATCTCGTATTATATAAAATTGGGTTTTCAAAGTTAGCCATTAACAAGATCGTGACACGTGTTAATTGAATTGATAAGATGTTGACACGTGTCAAATAGTTAGTGGTAACAAATTATATAAATTAGTTGTTAAAAAATAATATTATCAAAATAGAAAGAAGAAAATAAATATTCAGAAAATTTAACAATTACTTAGTAGGAATCCAAAAGGAAAAATGATATTAATTATAAAATAAAATTATTAATAAAAATTAGGTCTAAGGAATAAAAAAAAATTAACAAAGAAAGAAAAAATACAACAAGTTAGTCAACTATAAAATAATATTAGAAAATATTTGCATTATCGTGAATATTATGTAATAATTAAATATTTTTATTCAGTACGTTAATCTAAAGATGTTTGTCATTAATGTTACATTTGTCAATTGTAGCGATAAGATATTGACATATGTATATTAAAGATATACTAAAATATTTTAAAGTTAAATTTATAAACCTATCATAAAAAATTCTACATAAGTAATATATATAAAATTATACCTAATTATATATTCTTTTTATGTTAATTCAGAAATTCTGATTATGTAAAATTTGGTTTTCAGAGTTACAAACTCACGTGATTGTGATATATGTCAAGTAAAACATTAGATGCCGGAATGTAACACATCTATTTTGTAAAAAATTAGATAAAAATAGAAAATTCCAAACAAAATTAAAATACTCAGAACTTTTTACATACAATAAAATTATTAACCTAATTTTTAGTTATATCGGTTTGGTTTTATCAAAAAGATTAGGGTTTAATATTTATTATTAAACAAGATTATATATCGATTTTAGTTTATAAAGAAGGATTAAAGTTTAGTTTTTACAACTAAACATTCTCTATGGTTGTTTGGATTTATAAATGAGGATTATGGCTTAGATTTTACAACTAAACAAGAGTTTATGTCGATTTAGGTTATAAATAAGGAGTAGAGTTTCGATTACACACTTTATACAAGGTTATATATTTGTTTTAATTTATAAAAGAGATTAAGATTTAGATGGTACAATTAAACGTGATAATGGGTTTAAAAAAATAAATGTATTTATTAAATGTTTTTTAATATTTTATAATTGTTTAATTTGTATTAAAATATTGTTTAATAATAATTTATATTTAAAGGTAATATGTCATAGTGCAATCTCATTGGTTAAAACAAGAGAGATGAATAAAAGAGAACTAAAAAGAGACATTATTAACTTAAAATAAGGATAACAAAAGTCAATATAATCCATCGTATATGATTTCTAAATTTTTTTTTTCAAATGTGTAAATTAGTATACTTTCATATTTTAATTTTTTTTCTTAATGCTTATCTCAACGACACGGGAAAATAGCAAAAATCAACTCAAACTATTTGCTGGCGGTATTTTTATGCCAAAACTATGATACCCGGCAAATAGCAACCTAAAATCTCATAAAAAAATTCAATTTCTCAACCTAAACTATATGATTTTCGCTATTTTACCCTCAACGACACTATAACTCATTTTTTGGATTGATGTTAAATTTTAAGAACTTTACCATCAAATTTTACAATAATTAATTAAGTTTAAGAAATACAATAAATTTCAAAGTAATAAAATATGCGAGAATAGTTTTTCAAAAAAACTGGAAGTTAGGAAATAACATTTTTTAGGATAATGGTATAATCATGTTTAGGGTTTATTATCTAAATTAAGTTTTAAAAACATTTTGGTAATAGTAATATTATGTAAAATGGTGAATAACTCACAGTTTTTTTGGTGATCGACAATTTAACATTACTAGATTTTTATAACAAAAGATTTTTAAATATGTATGATACATAAATAATTTTGTTCAAAAAAAAAAACAATTTACTAACTTAGAAATTTATCTTTTTATGAATACTTTGGATATAAAATTCTTACAGTAAAATTTTTATTTTTATTTTATTTTGAAAATAAATAACCCTAGACGGCCTAATCCTATATTAGAAAATATGATATTCAATTATATTTATTATTTTTTTTTGTTAATATGATTTTACAAAATTTAACACATGCAATATTTTTATTTCATACGTGAAAACATAAATTTTAACCCGCGTTTTTATGCGGACATTTATCTAGTATAAATATAAAATATGCTTTAGGCCACATATGTTCCAGGGCCGATCATGGGTAGATGCCTAGATGGTCAAGTTATTCATACACATTTGCGAATGATTGTTTTTAGTTTTTACTAGAACAGTATAACTAATAATAGAAACTCATGGATTTGGTCGTTGCTCTTTCTGATTCTTAGTTAGACCACAAGTCCTAATCTACGAGAGAGAGAAATATTTTTTGCTATTCTTAGCATTTATTCAATTAAATGATTTTGCCTTCTTACATGTGAACAATACGCAAAGAATCAGAGAAAAGTCTACTTATGTTACACATTATTTTAAAAATCATATTGTGTCGTGCAACATCAGACACACATTCTCAAGTCCTTGAAGGTTAGCTTCACACATCAGACGCACACTCATAGGATTAAGATCCATCTCATTCTTAAAAGACAAATTTTTGACCACAAAATGAAAACAACTTATCAATCTTGGTTAGGGGAAGATCCGCAAGTTCACAACCCCGGTTGAATTTGAACATAAGATGATAATTCTCTAATTCCTCGATAGAATGCAGATCCATTTATGTGAGAACTGATATTCGGAAGGCTATTAAGAAGTTGGAGATGGGTCATCTCATATTCAAACTCAAGCATGGCGGGGAACTTGCTGATCTGATGTTGGTGAAGGAGACTTGGGGGGGGGGGACGCAGGGGCGGACCCAGTGCATGAGAGGGTAAGGCACGTGCCCGAGACTCTTTAAAATATATATATATATATACATATAACTTTAGTTTATTTATGATTAATAAATGAGTGGTCCAGGCCTCCTTTTATTTAAACTTAACATACTTTATTCTGTCCAAATCCATTAAATTAAATAGAAGGCCCACAAAAATCTGCAACAATTAATCTTTAACAATAACTCACCTTGTCACGACACTTTAACCTAGTACATCTCTTTTCCAAGTAACTTTTTTTCTTTGTTCACAAAAATTCAGTTTCAGCAAGTCAGCAACTAAAACCTTTTTTTAATTGTTTCTCTTTTGGCTTTTTCTTAGTTTTCAAGGCATCTAGCTAATATCAAATATGTCTACAGTAAGTATTTATGTTTAATTTTTTATTATGATTGGTAAGTATGAACGTTAGTGTTTTCTAAATTTTAGAGGAAATCATGTAGTTTTATAACTTTGTATGGTATGTTTTTAGATTGATAATTCATGCATATGTCAAATTTTAATCTAAATATAGTTTTAATATGTTAATATAATCATTATTTTTTAGGTATCAATCAAAAGGTTTTTCAAAAGAAAGTTTGAATCCACGTCTGAACAAGATTCAGAAGATTTGCCTTGGGATCCTGCGGATAGGAAAAGAATATCGGAGTATCATCCTAATGAAAGAGATGAGGTAAGACGCAAATATCTTATTAAAGGTCCTTGTCAACCTCGCGGTCATGATTTTCCTAAAACACCATCAGGAAACAAAATGAGACGATTCAATCCAGAATGGTTTGATCTCTATGGCAGTTGGTTGGAATACAGTGTGAAAAAAGACAAATCTTATTGCTTGTTTTGTTATTTGTTTAGAGATTACACAGAAAATAAGGGTGGAAGTGATGCATTTGTGACAAAAGGCTTTGATACTTGGAAAAATCCTCAGAGTTTGCGAGAGCATGTAGGATTGGTGAATAGTTTTCACAATAATGCATTAAAAAGGGCTGATGATTTAATGAGGCAAGTTCAATCAATCATTCATGCTTTTCACAAGCAAGATGACATGGTAAAGAATGAATACAAGATCAGATTGAATGCTTCAATTGATTGTTGTAGATATTTACTACGCCAAGGATTACCTTTTAGAGGTCACGATGAGTCTGTTGAATCAGCTAATAGAGGAAATTTCTTAGAGCTTGTGAAATATATTGCAGGACAAAGCGAGCTTGTAAGTAAAGTTGTGTTGGAAAATGCTCCAAAAAATAATCAGATGGTGTCTCCTAAAATTCAGAAAGATATAGTGCGTTGCTTTGCAGAGGAAGTTACTGGATCTATAATTCATGAAGTTGAGCATGATATCTTTTGTTTGTTGGTAGATGAATCTGCAAATGTTTCAGATAAAAAGCAGATGGCAGTGATTTTTTCATTTTGTTGATGAACATGGGACAGTCAAAGAAAGATTTATTATTCTTATCCATGTTAAAGAGACATCTTCTGCATCTCTGAAATGTGCTATTGATTCATTATTTGCTAAGCATGGTTTGAGTATTAAACAATTAAGGGGACATGGGTATGATGGAGCTAGTAATATGAAAGGTGAATTCAATGGGTTGAGATCTCTGATTTTGAGAGAAAATAGTTCTGCTTATTATATCCATTGTTTTGCTCATCAGCTTCAGTTAGTCGTAGTGGCAGTTGCTAAGAAACATTTTGAAGTCGGATATTTCTTTGATATGATTTCTGTCTTGATAAATGTTGTTGGGGCTTCTTGTAAAAGAAAGGACATGCTCCGAGAGGAATATAGAAAAAAGATCGAGGAAGAAATCAGTCAAGGTGAAATTAAGACAGGAAAAGGATTGAATCAAGAGCTCTCACTACAGAGACCTGGTAATACTCGTTGGGGTTCTCACTACACAACATTATTCCGGTTGGTTGATTTATTTTCTTCTATCATTAAAGTGCTTGAATATATCGAAATGGAAGGGACTGATAGTATCAAAAGACGACAAGCTAATGGTCTTCTCAAGTACTTTAATACCTTTGATTTTGTGTTCTATTTACAGTTGATGTTGCTTCTTCTTGGACTCACGAACAATTTATCAGTGGCACTATAAAGGAAAGACCAAGACATTTTGAATGCTATGTCATTAGTGAAGTCCATCAAGCATCAATTATGCAAGCTCCGGGATGATGGATGGGATTCTTTTCTTAATAAAGTTTCATCTTATTGTGAGAATCATGACATTGAGTTAGTCACTATGGATTGAGAATTTGTTGATCTAAGAAAGTCTAGAAAACGAAGCAACATGACCAACTTGCATGACTTCCAAGTAGAGTGTTTTTACACTGTTTTGGATATGCAAATTCAAGAGTTTAATGATCGTTTTGATGAGGTAAACACTGAACTACTTGGATGTGTTGCTTCTTTAACCCCCGTTGATTCATTTCATGAGTTTAATCAGTTGAAAGTTTTGAGATTATCTGAGTTTTATCCAGAAGATTTTACTCATGTCGATCGTATAGCACTCGAGCATCAACTTGATTTATACACCGACAATATCCGTGAAGATGAAAGATTTGCTAATTTGAAGAGTTTAGGAGATCTTGCACGTGTGATGATGGAGACAAGGAAACATCTTTCACATCCTCAGGTTTATCGATTTTTAAAGCTAGTTTTGACTTTACCTATAGCTACAACTACCGTTGAAAGATGCTTCTCTACGATGAAAATTGTGAAGACTAGTTTGCGTAATCGTATAGGCGATCAGTTTATGAATGATTGTCTAGTTTGTTTCATTGAAAGAGAATTACTCGATCAAGTGACAAACGAGCAAGTGGTGAAAAGGTTCCAAAATATGGAAGACCGTAGGATAACTTTATAGATATTTTTATTTTCTTTTACTTGTAAGACTTATTTTTATTTTAGTAAAAAAGTTTATTTTTATTATTTCGTGCCCGAGGTTAAAAATAGTTCTGGATCCGCCACTGGGGGGGAGAGGACCTCTAAATGAGACAGTAGCAAAGGTGCTGGTGGTGCTGAATAGTGAATACGATAAATGGAATATTATTTTATTTATTTGACTGTATTGGAAAAAAAAATCATGTTACATGCATGCATATCTTTGGGTATTCAAGAATTTAAAGCGAAAATATATCTTCCTTTTTTAAAAAAATTGTCATTGACACCTTTTCATATTATTTTCTTAAATGTTAATGGAGCATTTAGTATAATTAGGATAAAGTATGTCAAATTATATTTAATCCTCGTCTACTTTCCTCATATTTAGATGTATTGATATGAGTCAAAATTTTAATACGCTGATTCAGCCTGACCTTAAAAACCAAATTACCTAATTCATGTTACTATGTTTAAACTAGTCTACAAAATACCGTGATTGTAACTTTGCAGGGCCGATTTAACATACAAGTTCAGTGGTGGCATTGGGTGAAAATATTATGGAACTAGACAAGACCATTACTAGCAGAGTTGTTATAGAAATTATGAAACATGTTCAATACTAGAGAAATAATCACGATAACCAACTATATGAAATACATAAGATGTGAGATAGAAATAAAGAAATAGGAAACAAATGACAATGGAGGGGTCTTTTTCTCGACTTCCAGTTTTTTTGTTTTTTTCTCTTAGTTTCAAGGTTTATAAATTTGATGGGAAGTTCGGAAAAATGGTAGAGGTTAAGTCCTACGGCGATAATGCGTTTGTTGTGGCTACTGATATTTGTTTCTCGGTTTCGCCTAGTTAGTTTTACGGATATCTTGAAAACTCTATTTAATTCGGGACGTACTTGGAGGAAAATAACATCAAATTTTTGTTCTGTTTTCTGTCCCCGTTTTTATACTCTATTCTAGTTTCCATACTCATTTCAGTGGTACTTAAAATGTTTATGATAAAATATTCTTCAGTTTACAATGGAACAACAAGAAATGATCTCATGAGTTTATAAGCCATTGATCTGATTATTACAATAAGAGAAAAACATAACCACCAGGGATTATCACAATGGAAAATAAGATCAAATTATTGCCCATCTAGGTCAACTCGTATTTGCTTGAATGTATCAAGAACAAAAATTCTACGTTATAACACAATCGACTCCATTCAAATTATTTTTTAAATTGATTTCGTTATATACCACAAGCGTGTCAAAAGATAAACACCTAGAAACACGTGATTAATAAACTAAAACAAGATTTTCCATGTTTCATATTTAATTTAGAAAATCTTAAGCATGTTCAGTTTGTTCCGCTAATTATCATTCTATTATTTCAACATCACAATAAATATACCACTTGGGCCTTGTGTAAATCATGTCAATTTTAGTATCAGAAAAATCAATTCATTTTTTATTTTCGAAAGACGAAAGGAAAATCTAGTCAAGTCATACAAAAGTTTCCATACCAAGTATAACAAATGATAAACATGAAAGCTATCAAGGGTAAAAATATCCAATGGAATAAGAAATGAATAAAACATATTTGCTAATATTTTCCAGCAACTTGGAAGTTTATCAAACATTCCCATTATTTATTGACTTGCAAACAACCATCCTAACGAAACCCTCAGTGTCGCATCTACAAAAGATGCCTCGTTGACACTAATAGGACGAAGATCCATCTCATTCTTGAAAGACAAATTTTTTTACCACTATATGAAAATTTTTTATCAATCTTGGTTAGGGGAAGATCAGCAAGTTCACAACCACAGTTAAGTTCGAATATAAGATGATGATTCTCTAATTCCTCGATAGCCTTCTGATCCATTTCTGTGAGTATAACTGATATTCGGAAGGCTATCAAGGAGTTGGAGATGGGTCATCTCATGGTCAAACTCAATCATGGTGGTAAACTTAATGATCTGATGTTGGTGAAGGAGACTTGAAGGGGGGGGGGAGGACCTCTAAATGAGAGAGCAGCAAAGGTTCTGGTACTGCTGAAGGGTGAAGACGATTCCAAGTGAAGCTGCCTTCGATGTTTACATGACAATGCATGTGTCTTTAATTATTTTGTCCAATGGCTTGTCATGTTAAGTTAATTTTAATTAACTTTTTTTTCTCTTTACTATTCTTTGCATTTTGATGAACTCATCAGGATTAAAAAGTATAGTGTTTAATTATTTTTTAAAAGGATCGTACCTTATTTTATATGCTAATTATTGGCATGCATATACAATAAGAGTGATTATCATTCCCATGCATCGTATATAACTTACTTTCACATAATTTTCTGTATTCGAATTGTCTTTTTAATTTAAATAAAAGTAATAATTATGGCTATTAAGATACGATAATGGAATGTTATTTTTTTTATTTGACTGTGTTGAAAAAAGAATCTTATTACATGCATGTATATTTTTGGGTATTCAAGAATTTAAATTAAAACTATATCTTTCTTTTTTTTAAAAAGTTGTCGTTTTATATCTTGTCATATTATTTTCTCAAAAGTTAATGAAGCATATAGTAAAATGAGGATAAGGTATGTCAAATTATATTTAATCCTCATATACTTTCCTCATGTTGAGATGTGTTGAAATGAGTCAAAATTTTAATACGGTGATTTAGCCTAACCTTAAAAACCAAATTACCTAATTCATTTTAGTATATTTCAACTAGTTTACAAAATACTGTTATTGTAACTTTGCAAGGCCGATTTAACATACGGGTTCAGTGGTTGCATTGGGTGAAAATAGTATGGAAATAGACAAGACCATTACTAGGAGAGTTGTTGTAGAAATTATGAAACCTGTTCAAAATTAGAGAAATAAACAGTACGACCAACTCTATGAAATACATAAGCAGTGAGATATAGATAAACAAGTGGAAGACAAATGTTAAAGGAGGGGTTTTGTTCTCGACTTCCGGATTTTTTTTTATTTTTTTTCCTCATAGTTTCAGGGTTTATAAGTTTGATGGGGAGTTTGGAAAAATGGTAGAGGTTAAGTCCTTCGGCGATAATGCGTTTGTTATGGCTAGTGATACTTGTTTCTCGGTTTCGGCTAGTGATTTTTACGGATATCTTGAAAACTCTATTTAATTTGGGACGTCTTTGGAGGAAAATAACATCAAATTTTTGTTCCGTTTTCTGTCCCCGTTTTCATACTCTATTCTAGTTTCCGTACTCATTTTAGTGGTACTGAAAATGTTTATGATAAATTAACGAGAAATACCCTAGGATACCATCAAATCTAGTTTTTGTTCCTAATATAACACACATTCCATAATTTTCCATTAATACCATTAATTTGTTGATTACACAGACTATTATACCCTTCTGCTAAACAACAAACGCGTGAAATTTTGGTGTGATATCGATCGACTCCATCATCTCTTTCGTCATACTCCGACATCGATTTCGGCGAGATTAGGCGGATCTACCTAGCTACGACGTCATATATGTCTTCCTTAGCATTATCTTCCTCCGACATCGTACATCGCCATCGCTGACATCGTCGTCTCCGGTATCATCGTCTCCGACGTCGTCAATCTCCGGCATCGTCATTGCTGACATCGTCGTCTATGGGATCGTCGTCTCCGACATCTTCAAACTCTGGTATTTTCTTTCTCCATCATCGTTACTTTGTGAGTTCAATATATTTGATTTCAATTATAATAAAATTTACATTGTTATATACTACTCTCGTGAGACAAATCATTGGGTGTGAAACTGGGAGATTATGAAACCATAGCTTCTCAATCAAAGAGCAATTAGGCGATTATTCATGATTCGATGGGTACTGGATTCATAAAGGTCAATGTATTCGTATTGATTCTGGTGAATCACATTGTTTGGTTCAATATAAGATTACCTCCTCAACCATATTCATCTTGAATTATGTTTATGTGATGACAAAAAAAAAAAGCACTTGCATTTTACCTTGTTAATTTTGTTTCATGTGTTTAATCCCAATATCTCTCTTTTCAAACGTCAATCTGTTAAAATTATGTAGTTTCAGAGTCATGCATGAATTGTTTTTTTTTTTTTTTTATGTATTTATGTGAAGTTATGAGACAATGTACTCACAAGAAACATTAGATGCATATTTTCTTGCAAAAAATAATGGAAGCTTGTTCTCGCTGGACATGCATTTCAGGTTCTAGCTCATCCAGCAAATTTATGACTTTTAATGTTGTTTTAAGTATATTTGAACTCTGAGATTTTATGATCCATGCTTTGTATTTAGTAGCTTGACATGTATGTTGTACTTTACAAAATTATAGGTGGATCTAGTGGGAAGGAAAGAGCACATGTATTTGTTATTCATTTTTGTTATGGTATTGGAATCGTACAAAGAAGGTTGTTCAAGTATGGTAACATATGGTATTGTTATCCCATTGTTGATTAGTCTTTGCAATAAAGCTGGCTTGGAACCTCCACCATATTTGATGTGTTTACCAACAGAGCCAAAACTGAAGATACTACAGTTGCTTCCTCAGGTGAGTATTGGAAAGATGGCTTGCCTTTGTATAGAGATGCAGTATAGGTCTTCAGGCAATAACTTATGGAAACATAAAATGCTTGGAAAAAGCTAAGAATTTCATTTAATGATGAGAAAAATGATTGATGGTATCTTTCTAAAGAGATAATTCAAGGAAACGTTGTTAGAGCAACCTCAATGGGAGATACTTATGTTAATATTTTTAATTTAAATTTTGTGAGATTTGAAGTTAAGAAATGAAATAGGTGTTTTTAAATTTATTGTCTTCCAATGGTAAGAGCCACGGAATTCTTCAATTTTTTTTTATCTTTTTTTTTAAAAATAGATAATATTATAATTTTTTTTTATTTTTGAAATAAACATAAGTTTTAAAAACATTACATAGAAGCAAATAAAAATATAAAAAAACATACAAGAAAATAAATACATTAATTATGTTGATTAATTCCATACTTTTGCCATATCTATAAAAAATTGTATGGATTGTAATAGCTACAAGTAATCATAATCATGTAATACATATGTGATTGATATTTTAATACACCTTTTGGTTCGTAACTTCGTATGATTGACTTCTTTATGTACAATTGTTTAAAGATAGAAGCCGAGTGAAATTATGAACAGCAGAAGGAGGCAAGCAAAGGCAAACGACAATGCTTTGGTCGATGCCAGATTCGACACCTCCTTGAGGCAACAACACACAAACCTGTGGCGTAGGCCTCAAGTCAATTGGTCCTGCATAAACCGGTTTACCCCATCCAAAATCCTGCAAACCATTGTCGTCTCAGATCTTGAAATGGCTTACCGTTGAAGCATCGATTGTTTTTGACCTGAAGATGGTTGCGTACTTGGTAAGGGTGAAGTCTCTGTACTTGGCAGGGTTTTCATCAGAATAGCGATATCAACGAGAGAGAAGAGAAAGAATAAATGTGATTTTGGCTTTTTTATAAAAAAAAAAATATTTTTACCATCAACCAATCTACGCTTGCCACGTCACCGTCTCTTCCCCTTAATAAGGTCTCCTCTTTGAGAAACGGTTCTCCATATTTAACATGATTATGCATTTATTTTTTATCACATTTTGCCTAAAGAACCTCTTTAAAACCCTGCGTTGTGGCTGCTCTTAGTAGTTACAAAAAAAGATGGAGATGATCAATTATACTCGATAGCCACAAGTTCTTAGGATTAAAACAAATTTAGGAAGACATTCCTAATATTTCAAGAGATCTTCCTAAAATTTAAGAATGTCTTCCTAAATTTTAAGAATGTCTTCCTAAATATTATGTAATCCTTCCTAATTTGGATTTTTAAAGTCTATTTGTCTTCCTAAACATTATATTTTGCTTTAATGTATAAAAAATTTCTCTATTTAATGAGTGGTAATGAATTGAAATGGAGCTGAGGCAGTGTGATATTTGTATAAAAATAATCTGTCATTTCATGTTGTAAAAATGAAAATAAGTAAAATTTGTTTATAAAAGTTTTTCTAAACTTTTTTATGAATGTAATCCTGATTTTCAAAGGACCTTCCTAAACATCATTTAAATGCTTCCTAAAAATTAAATAAATGTATTTTTTAATCCTTTTTATTATATATTTGCATCAATGGATCACATATCACTCCATTATTGAGAGGTAATAATTTCATTTGTGTGCACACATCCTGACTTATTACCAATATTAAGTCTCATGTTTTGCCTATTTTTATTTTTGTTGTTACAATTTCCTCAAACAAAAAGCTGGACTTATTGGTCACGAGTTCTATTACATTACCAAAGATCTCGGTTTAAAATCTTGTTAGGGTGTGTATGCCGTCTTTTTTTTTTTGTTTATAAGGAGATCTACGTTTTATGAAGGTCATCATGAAGTTCAACATATCTTTCATGAATTGCATGGAAGTCTTCCTGAATTACACGGAAACCCTCCACCATCGGACCCAATCCTCCATCGACGAGCTCCTCCTCCGTTTAACTCCATCGTCTCTCTCATCAACACGAGAAGCAACCCAACAACTGAGGTAATACACTTATTCATATCCATTGTTAAATTCAAAACTCGTTGGCATGAAGTGGAGTTGTTGTGGATTGTATTTGTTCCCTATTGAACTATTAACATTGTAGATTTGGTTTATCCGATTTTTCTTATCCTCATTTTCAATTAGGGATATGAGTCAAATTGGGTGGACTATTTCTCAGAATGTGTGCATTGTAACAGTTCAATTGAATTGAATCGTAGGAATGTATTCTGAATTTAGTAGTGTGTTGTAGTACAACTGGTAGAACTTGGTATAACTATTCGGGCACAACTTGGTATAACTATAATGGTAAAATTTGTAGTACAAATGGTACTCTTTGGTATAACTTGGTATAACTATGAACACGACAGAGATTATAATGTTAGTTATCATATTCTATTTCAGGCCACATTGAATAAAAACCATCGAAAAATCATAATATATGATTATGGGGGATATTATGCAACAAGAGAAAATGAACCAAGATGGAATTCAAGAGATAAAGTTCATCAATCTCTTATAATGGAGACAGAGGAGGTCACTTATTCTGCAGTGGTGAACAAGATATGCCGGAAGGCGAATGTTGATGAAACAACGACTGAGCTGAAATTGAGTCACGTTCCAAAATCAGTGTAGCCTAAGAGACCAATATACATATTTGATGATGATGATGTTATGTGTTATATGGATATGAATGAAGATCATTTCGAAGTTTTGCATGTCGAAGTCGTAAATCAGGGGTATGAGAAGAGTCGAGGAAGTGTAGGTTGTTCACTCAATGAGGAGCATATTTCAAGTAGTAGAGCGACAAATGGGACCATGTTCCTTGATGAAAGCGAGCCGTTTGAAAGTCATGAGATGGTGGAAAATAGTGATGGGAGAGATGGGAACATGATTCGTCATGAAGAACAGTCCGAAGAACGAGCAATAGTAGAAGATGGCACACATGTTGCTGAGATCACACCTTCTAAGATCACACCTGCTGCAGAGATTACACCGGTTGTAAAGCGTGAGTGGGAAGATGGTTTGGATGTGACTATCCGGCAAGAATTTGAAAGCAAGCAAGTAATTAAAGATTTGGTTGAAAAAGCTGCGCACAAGAACTGTTTTGAGTTTGTTATAATAAAGTCGGATCCAATGTTGTTTGTGCTTAAATGCTCAGAATTTAGAAAGGGTTGCAAGTGGGCTTTACGAGCAGCAAGGAATGGGAATACAGACAGTTTCTCGGTCAGAACTTACACTAAGATACATACATGCTTACGGTCAGAAACAAGTACAATGAGTAAAAAATGGAGAGGCACATCTCATTTAGTTGCATCTGTTTTGCGTGAAGATTTCACTGGTCTGATAGACACTCCAACTCCAAAAAATCTGATTCCTTTGGTTCAATCAAAAGTTGGTATCAAAGTGTCATACTCAACCGCAAATAGAGGGAAAAAGCTAGCTGCAGCTGACCTTCGTGGTACCGCAGAGGATAGTTATAAGTTGGTTTATTGTTATATGCACATGTTGGAGAAGATGAATCCAGGTACAGTTTCATTTGTTGAATTGGATGAAGCCCAGAGGTTTAAATATTTGTTTTTCGCCTTGGGGGCGTGCATTGAAGGCTTCAATTCCATGAGAAAGGTGATCATTGTGGATGCAACCAGTATTAAAAATGTATATGGTGGAGTACTAATCGTGGCTTCAGCTCAAGATCCGGATCACCACCATTATCCAATTGCATTTGGTGTAGTTGACAGTGAGAATAATGCAAGTTGGACTTGGTTTTTCAGTAAATTGAAATCAGTTATACCAGATTGTACTGAGTTGGTCTTCTGTTCTGATAGACATCAAAGCTTGATCATGTCAATAAGTACGGTGTATCCGTTGTCTCACCATAGATATTGTATTTATCACTTGTCTCAGAATGTTAAACTGAGCTGTAAGAACGTGAACAGAGATGTAGTTGCGACGACGTTCATGCAAGTTGCGAAGGCTTACACCGAGTCTGAGTTTGAGAAACTCTATCATGTCTATGTGGATCGTTCCGGACAATGTGCGTGCTTTGGTTGTCTTTCCTAAGTTTTATGTCATAAAAAGAGGAAGGAAACCAACAAAGAGGATTAAATCAACAGGAGAACATGGACGCAAGAAGAAGAAATCTACCATCGCGAGCTGGTTTGAGAGTCAAGGTTCCCGAACTTGATTGATTGTATTTTGATGTAATATCCTATTTGAACAATTAGGTACAACTTGTTTTTGTTATGGTACAACTTGTTTTTGTTATGGTACAACTTGAATAATTTGAATTTGATTTTCGGACTTTCTTAAGTCAACTTGTTTTAATGATATTTAAATTGATATATATTTTTAAATAAAAATCTATATTGTTATATTTAAAAAATATTTCAATAATCGAAAATAAGGATTTATTTTAATTAATTGAATAATCAGGATTTATTTGAATTTTTTATAAACATGAATTGGAATTAAATATAGAAAACTTAATAAATATAAATATATTGAATTATAATTTCATCATGTTATCCAATATATATATAATAAGGAATCATGATTTTTATTATTATACTTTACTATAGATATCATCATATTCTAAGTTTATCAAGATATACCTTATACATTAAGGGTCACTTTCTCATTGCAAACAACATATAATTAGAAAAGCCGAGAAACAAATCTTTTCAAAAATATTTAGGCATGTACATGTGGTATATGTACCTCAATTAATGAAAATCATGTGTACAACTAAAAATATTTATTTTAAACATTGGATAACTAATTAGAACAAAAAAAATGAAAAAGTACAACTTGCCAAAACGAGTACAACTTGTAACTTTGGTACAACTAGTGCATTTTGGCGGCTACACTTGTGTATTTTGGCGGCTACACATGTCTAATATGGATCACGTGTTTGTTGTGTTTGGTCCTTTTTTATTTTTTATTTTTATTTTTTATTTTTATTTTTTATTTTTACTCTTCCGATTTTTTTTTTAAAATTCAATTTCAAATTGAAATTGAAAGAGGGAATTGGGAATCGGGTATAGCTAGGGTTTATTGTCTGTCCTCTCTCTCGACTCTTCACTTCTTCTCCTTCTTCCTTTCTGGTTTGCAATTTCGTCTTTTTATTTTGGGTTTGCGATTTCTGAGAATGAGTTGCGAATCTGGAGCATCGGGAATCTTATGTAGTAATTCTTCCAACCGACGAAGGTTCCCTGGAATTCCCAAAAAGTGTCATTGTGGATCACCAATAGTTGACATAATCTCTCGATCCATACCAAATCCGTGTCGTCGCTACTACCGGTGTGAATATGCATATGATAGAAGGGTAAAGCTGTTTTATCAGTATTGTATTTGCGATTTAGTTACCAAATTTTCCTTCTAAATTTTTATTTTTTATGTAGCTTGTGAACGATGGACATGTCTTTAAGTGGGTTGATGAAGCACTGGTGGATGAGGTAGAACAATTGGATTTTCAAGTTGGTGTTCTAGAGGAAGAAGTTACTCTTATGAAAATGGAAAGCATGAGAGATATGAAGGAAATTAAGAAAATGAGTATACTCGTTTTCTGTGGTTGTCTTCTTGTGATAGGGCTGGGAATATGGTACAATCAAGTGTAACTTGTTCTTCGTAATACAACTAAGTATAACTTGTTCTTCGTAGTTGGACAACTAAGTATAAAACTACTTAGTTGATTTCCTTGGTTTGATTGTAACTTTCCCCTTTCCTTATTGGCTTAGCTTTGTTGGTAACTTAGAACTTACTTTGTGTATTCGGGTTGTAATTTTTGGTTGTAAAACTAGTATTTTGTAATGGTACAACTACTATGTAGTTTTACCAAGTTGATCATTTGAATGCAGTTGTGTAATGGGAACTCAGAAACTTAACAAACAACATATAACTTACTAGAATAGTTCAAAACACATAAAAAAAGACATCAATCCATAAACCAATACAAATAGTTCAAATATAAAATGACTCTAAAACCCAACTTTAGAATAGATCATCAATTATCCTTGTTCGCATTTTGTCTTGTCTGAATAGGACTCCTTATGACCATAGTCGTTTCTTCTTGCTTATGATCTTCACCCTTTTACCTTGGTGAGCATCAACAACTTCTTCTCTTTCCCTCTTTTCTCCTTTCTCCTTAGCTTGTTCTTTCTCGCCATGTTCCATCTCAACATCTTCCTCTCGGCCTTTTTCCGTTGTCCCTAGTTGTTCTTTCTCTTCTTCAACTGTACCAAGTTGTTCTTTCTCTTCATCAGTTGTACCAAGTTGTGCTTTCTCTTCATCAACCTTCTCCTTCTCGGTCTCGGGTTTCTCAGACTTTTCCTTCTCAGTTTGTTCCTTCTCAGCATGCTCCTTGTCAGACTTATCCTTCTCAGCCTTAGCCCTCTCAGCCTTATCAGCTTGCTCCTTGTCTACCTTATCCTTCTCGGCCTTAGCCCTCTCAGCCTTATCCTTTTCGGCCTTATCCTTCTCGGCCTTAGCCCTCTCAGCCTTATCCTTTTCGGCCTTATCCTTCTCGGCCTTAGCCCTCTCAGCCTTATCCTTTTCGGCCTTATCCTTCTCGGCCTTAGCCCTCTCGGCCTTTTCGGCCTTATTCTTCTCGGCCTTTTCGGCCTTATCCTTCTCAGCCTTTTCGGCCTTATCCTTCTCGGCCTTAGCCTTTTCGGCCTTAGCCCTCTCAGCCTTCTCGGCCTTAGCCCTCTCAGCCTTCTCGGTCTTAGCCGCCTTAGCCCTCTCAACCTGCACCTTCTCAGCATGCTCCCTTTCAGCTTGCTCTTTCTTAGCCTGCTCCCTCTCAACCTTATCCTTCTCAGCCTGCTCCATCTCAGCTTGCTCCTTGTCACCTTCATTCATATCTCCATTGCCACCTTCATTCATACCTTCATTCGTATCTCCAACACCTTCATTCATATAATAATCATTTTCACATGAGGCCCATCTCACATAATCTCACATATGATTCAACAGATTTAACTCTGTTATCTAGACTATCAACCTTCTCAATAATTTCCTTAAACCCTTGCTTCACTTGTTCTTCTACCTGAACCAATCTAGCTCCTAGCTGAGCCAAATTCACCGGAGCCACTGGGTTCACATCTTCCAGACTTACATTTTCCAAAATCACATTTTCCAGATTCACATCTTCCGGATTCACATCTTCCGGATTCACATCTTCTGGATTCTCCCGGGTGGCCAAATCTTGGTTGTAAAACTCTTCAAACCATATTGACTTCTCTTCATCAATTAAACACTTGGTCCAACCAACAACAACGGGATCATCTACATCATTATAGCGACTCTCTTCATCCATGACACGACCTAAAAGACGTTTCTCACGTGATGATGGAGTCAAAATACTTTCAATATCCTATGAAAATAAAACAATATAATGTCAAACCAACCCAGTAATACCAAAAATGAATGAATAGGATAAGTATGGGACTTGCTAACCTTAGTTGTACCAAGTTTGTCATAAATTTCCTTCAATGAAAACCCATTTTACTTGCTTTAAATTTCATCTTGCACATCCGAGGACAATGACGATGTGCATGTGCGTTACTAACACCTTCTCGGAAATTTTCCTTAAGAACATGAATTGCCTCAAAAGCAAGAACCTACACACAACACAAAATCGTGGACTTAAAACTCAATTATACCAAGTTATACTAAGTTGTACATTTTCATAATTCAAGAATTACCTCCAACGGAATGACGAAACTAGGAAAGACCCATTGGTTTGTGCTCAAAACTCCACCAAAGTGGTTCATACAATGAAAGATTTCCTTCATGTTCTCATCAAAAGCCAAACGACCCCAAGGGAACGTTTTACACATGTCCAAATCATCAATAGCCCTAAGAAAGAATGGCTCTACGGATGGTGCTTTTTTCCCTGGCTTCTTCTTCCCTATGATCACACTACACAAGAAGTAGAGGACCGCCATCTTCACTCGATCAGGAGAAGCTCTCTTCATCGATAAAAGTTTTGCTTGGACATCATCATATCTTATTGTTGTGCCAACACTAAAATGCTTACCAACAAACTCATTACTGCCCAGAGTTTCCATGTCTCGGGGATACTCATGGCAGTATAAGCCAGAAATCAGTGCCATTTCTTTGAGAGAATATCTGATGGGAGTACCATTTACTATGAACCAACATTCATTTTTCTTCTCTAAAGACGCCGTCCGGAGAAGCAACATCCACATACCCATCAATTTGTGATTGGCATCATTCGGCATATGGAAGAAGTGTTTGAACTGTGGGTGTCCTAGGAACCAGTCCAACTCATGGGACTTAAGGTGAGCTCTCAAGAAGTCCACTGTCCTTGTGATATAACACTTAGCAGATAGCTTGAATGGCTTCATGTACTCGGATCTATTGAAGTACATGTTCACCGGTTGCATTACTTATGTTCCCTCCCCGGATTCCTCCTCGGACTCCTGCAAAACAACATAGTTATACTAAGTTTTCCCAAGTTGTACCTTTTGAATTTCGAATTGAAATAAACTAGTTATACTAAGTTCTCCTAAGTTGTACCTTTTCAATTTCTTAGTAAAAAAACGAGTTCGCACAAGTTGTACTATTCTATCCAAGTTGTACATACCGTTGAATCCCCAGAATCTGATTCCGGATTTGACTCTGTTTTTTCTGAATCATCTCGACGAGTCTCATCTGTTATGAGCCAAAGCTCTTGCTTTTGCTCTTGTTAATGGACCCTCTACTCTCTCCGTAATGAATAGTTTAGAAAGAATAACCTAAGCTTAGAGAACAAGAAGATTGAAAACAAGCTTCCCTTTAACCCAAGCCTCTCTTAGAGAATTAGGTTAATTGTTGGAAGTTAATTCTTATTGATGATTTTGAGAGTCTTATATAGACTCTTACAAACCGACTTAAGCATTGTGAAATAAGTAAACTATCTAAATCTCTTAGTTTAGCATAAAAAGGAAATACTTAAAAGAACGATTAAGAAGCTTCTCAACCATATAGATGATACTTGATGTGATATCGTGTATCATTACTCCCCTCCTCAACTTGAAGCTTGTCCTCAAGCTTCAGCTCGTGGTGCATCCCCAACAGCTTCTGCGCGGCGTCTCACATATTCCACCATGTCTTCGTCTTCAATTGGTTCATCTTCCTCATTAGCTCCATCGTTGACTACCGTGATTTGAAAAAGGACTGGTTTGCAAACATGCCCTCGTATGAAGTTTTCATCACAGTTAAAGCATAGACCTTTTGCACGTCGTTCCGCCATCTCTGCGGTGGTCAATTTCTTCAAAAACAGTTGTGGAGGAGCTTGTTTCACTTCTGCTGGTGGAGGCAACAAAGCGTCTGCGTCTTTTCCGTTTTGGCTCCCACCATTTCCTGTCATTATTGGTCTAGCAAACGGGACTGAGTATCGAGGTGTCGGAGCCAGATGTCCTCCAAAAGTTCACATCCGCTTGTCACCTTCGATCTTGTATTCATTATCTCGGGCATATTCCATAGCTTCAAAGATTGTTTCAGGACGGAGATACTCGACTTCCTTCCTTAAACTATCAGTTAGTCCAGCACAAAACTGCCACAGCTGCTGAGCTCCGGTTAGTCTTGTTTGCCTTCCCAAACACTCTTCAAACTGGTTACAGTACTCATCAACAGACCCTATGTGTCTTAAATTGCTCAATTCTCCAACCGGATTAACAGCATCAGCCCTTCCGAATATGCTTTTGCAAATGCGTTTGAACTCTAACCAGCCTAGTTTGTGTGTGATAAGTCTTCGCAGATTGGCGTTCCAATGGTAGGCCTTTCCTGTTAACACAAAGGTGGCCTGTCGTACTCTTGCGTCATCATCAAATATGCCTTGGTCATAGAAATAATCTTCACACTTCTGCAGCCATTCGATTGCATTAGGGGGTGTTATTGGTTAGTGATTTATAGAGAGTTTTAAAGACTTCAAATGTTATGTAAAATCAGTTGTTATTCAATCAAGATTTTATTAAACTCTTTTAAAGTTTGGTGTTATTGGTTAATGATTTTTAAAAACTCATTTAAAATCTTTACAAATATGGGGTTATTGGATTCAGAATTATATAAAGTCATTAAAAGTTTTGAGTTATTCAATTAAAACAAAAGAATCTTTGATTGTTAATGAATTAAATTATTATGTTATTGGTTTATGATTTTAAACACTTTTCTTTACAAAACAAAGTCTTAGAAAGTATTATCAAAATAGAGAGATTGTTGGAAAGAGTTTACAAGACTATAGAAATCAAGTCAACAAGATTACAAAAAAACTCTCTAACAATCTTTTAGATGATTTCATTTATATACAATCTATGATTTTATTAAAGTCATCTAAATTTTTTATAAGTCACAAACCAATACCACCCCCTTAGTTTTTCCATCGTAAGGTGGAAATTCCATCTTAAATGGGCTTACTACATAGTCCTCGGTTCCTCTGCCTCCCCCTTCTTTTCCCTCAGAATCATTCTTCCCATTATTGTTCTTTTTGTAACATCGAGGATCACCTGTTTCAGACCCAGATTTCTCCTCGAGTGGCATAATTCCAAATTGTCGTACGGGCCACTCTCCTCCTCCATCAGTTAGGCGATGTCCCTTGTCCATGCTTACAGAACATTTCGCCCAGGGACCTCGTGATTGAACCAGCCTCTGTTCGCCATCGCCTGTTTTTGGCCGAGAAACTGATGCAGGTTCCTTAGTCTCGTCGATCTCACCGCTGGACCCAGCAGATAGAGTGAGAAACTTTTCCTGAACTTCTGCTCACTCCAACACCACTTCTTTCTGAAATTTTTGTTGTTCGGCACGAAGCTCTTCCACCAGAGCTTTGGTTTGCGCCCGTTCCTCCCGCTGTGCAGCAACAGTCGCTGCGAGGTCAGCTTGGTGGGAAGTCGAAGCTTCCTTGAGCTCACCTATGGCGGCGTGCATCGGAGCAACAGTCTTTTCCATGTCAGTCCTCCAGTCGTTCCTCATCTCTTGAATCATCTGTTTGAGCTGCTCAAACTGTGACGGTGTCATATCGTCGTCAACCATATAATCGATTGGCTCTGATACCAAGATGTTATGAGCCAAAGCTCTTGCTTTTGCTCTTGTTAATGGACCCTCTACTCTCTCCGTAATGACTAGTTTAGAAAGAATAAGCTAAGCTTAGAGAACAAGAAGATTGAAAACAAGCTTCCCTTTAACCCAAGCCTCTCTTAGAGAATTAGGTTAATTGTTGGAAGTTAATCCTTATTGATGATTTTGAGAGTCTTATATAGACTCTTACAAACCGACTTAAGCATTGTGAAATAAGTAAACTATCTAAATCTCTTAGTTTAGCATAAAAAAGAAATACTTAAAAGAACGATTAAGAAGCTTCTCAACCATATAGATGATACTTGATGTGATATCGTGTATCATCATCTTCTTCTACGATTGCATCTGTTGGCTTTTCGACTTCACCTACTAGATTTGTTTCTTTGTTAAAGCTTGCGTTCTTTGTACGCACCATTATTCTCTTCTCCTTCACACAAAACCAACAACCGCTAATTACAACATACTCGAGTAATAAACGAAATCAACACCTAAATTGACTAAACCTATATCGAGAACACCTAAATTAATAACATTCAAGCGGATCTAACTTAAAATACCCAAAGAATTAAAGGTTTTGACTTACCCTATCTCGGGTTGTCCTTAGTTATACTCGAACTCTTTGTGATTTTTAGTTTTTTCAAAAACGATGAAGAGGAAGACAAAGAGGTTAAAAGATCCGATGCATATACGATAGTGATATGGGTTTTCGGATATAGACTGGTTGGATCTGTAATTGTTTAATTTAGTGAGGATAAGTTTGTGTTTTAACCAATTTTTGATTTTTTTAATTAATTTTTTTTTTTCCATTTGGTCAAACCCTTACAAGAATAGAAGAAGGAGTCAAAGGGTACAAGAGATTTTAGTCCTTAAGATATCCAAAACCAACTTGCATCTTGTGTGTCATCAACAGTTACATCACGTAGCTTGGAGAAATTTTCAATGCCCAACGAGGACATTCAATTATCTTCATTAGAAAAAGACTACAATTCAAGAATTATTCCTGAATTTAAAAACGCGACTCAAAAACACATCAATACACAAGCAACAAGCAATAAACATTACATAAGCAACAAGAGATTAGAGTGATAACATGGTATAAGTGGCTCACTAGAGTTCAAACCAAAACATTTTAATTAGAACCTATAAAAGTAACATGGGATTATGTGAAACAATTTATCTACTTCAAGAACATAGAGTTTTAGGACTTATCACAAAGACACTTATACTAAACTTATCCTGCAACAATAAAACGACCAAGTTAAGTAGACCAAAGCTACGATTAGAAAATATAGCATTAATTTAACCAAAGTCTAGCATCCCCATTGTATCCAACAAAACTAGCATCACATGTTCTACGGAGAAGAAGACCCACTATAGTAAAATAGTTTAGGAAGACCTAATCATAACATTAAGAAGAAAAACCACAACAAAGAATCTACTGAAATTTCAGTAAAAAACATAAGAATCTACTGCAATTTCAGTTATAAACTTAAGCATATACTCAATTTTGCACCTAATTGGTTTAGTGTTGGACATGTACTTTAGATAATACACCTTGCCTCAGGGAGTCTCTTCCACACACCAACAACGAAGTACAAGACAATGCAATATAGTAGAAATTTCTTTTCTGAACCCTATATACAAACGTTTCGATATTATCGTTACTAGGCACCATATGAATCAAAGTTAAAATCAAAACTATGAAATTCAAAGTTTACACGGCACCATGTATTGGACCGAGAACAAGAGTGGTAGAGTAACCAACAGAGAGATAAAATACCACTGATTCCTTACTTAAATTATAAGATGCTAACTCCAATTCTCCATACATCCATTATAAACCATCTTCGATCACTGCAAAAATTTAATCAGTTGATCCAAATTACAGCAAAAGATCCACTTAGTTTGACGAAAGGCAAAAATTGAAAAGCTTTCAAAACCAGAAATTGAAAGCACCCTAGCAGACGACTAAATTTTATGTCATAACTAGATGAAGTGAGGCAAGGTGTAACAGATCTCTGGATGAATTGAGAAGATGGTGACTAAGGGGAGATGGATGAAGCCCGTCCATGTAATAAGTCGAATCTAAGAAAGGTGATGAGTCGGAATGAAACGGCGAGATCACAAAGTGAAACAACGGTATATCGGCGACAAGATACCGGCAAAATGATGAGAATCCAGCAACCCCTTTATCTGATCTTTTGTTGTGATGTGAAGCAAAGAGACAAGCGGATCGCAACATCAAAGGTTTGAGAAAGATGAGGGTGTTTTAGTCATTTGAATTAATGAAAATGGGCCTATGGTATTTGTGGCCACAAAACATAAAATCATGGTATCCATGAGAATCTCCCTAAATTAATCTTTTACAATGGAACAACAAGAAATGATCTCATGATTTTATAAGCCATTGATCTTATTGTAAAAATAAAAGAAAAGCATAACCACTAGGGTATGTCACAATGGACGATAAGATCATATTATTTCCGATCTAGGTCGACTCGTATTTGCTTGACCGTTTCAAGAACAAAAAAAACTACGTTATCACACAATCGTCTCCATTCAAAATATTTTTTAAAGTGATTTCGTTATATACAACTAGCAAGTAAAAAAAAACACCTACAAACACGCGATGAATAAACTAAAACAAGATTCTCCGCGTTTCATATTTAATTTAGAAAATCTTAAGCATGTTCAGTTTGTTCCGCTAATTATCATTATATTATTTCATCATTACATTAAACATACCACTTGAGCCTTGTGTAAATCAAGTCAATTTTTGTATCAGAAAAATCAATTTATTTTTTATTTTTGGAGGAAAAGAAAATCTAGTCAAGTCATAAAAACATTTCTATACACAGTTTGACAAAGATAAACATGAAAGCTATTAATGGTAAAAATATCCAATGGAATAAGAAATGAATAAAACATATTTGCTAATATTTTCCAGCAACTTGGAAGTTTATCAAACATTCCCATTATTTATTGACTTGCAAACAACCATCCTAACGATTCCCTCGGTGTTGCATCTACAAAAGATGCCTCGTTGACACTAATAGGACGAAGATCCATCTCATTCTTGAAAGACAAATTTTTTTACCACTATATGAAAAAAGTTTATCAATCTTGGTTATGGGAAGATCAGCAAGTTCACAACCACGGTTAAGTTCGAATATAAGATGATGATTCTCTAATTCCTCGATAGCCTTCTGATCCATTTCTGTGAGTATAACTGATATTCGGAAGGCTATCAAGGAGTTGGAGATGGGTCATCTCATGGTCAAACTCAATCATGGTGGTGAACTTAATGATCTGATGTTGGTGAAGGAGAATTGAGGGGAGGGGGGGGGGAGGACCTCTAAATGAGAGAGCAGCAAAGGTGCTGGTGGTGCTGAAGGGTGAAGACGATTCCAAGTGAAGCTGCCTTCGATATTCGATGTTTACATGACAATGCATGTGTCTTTAATTATTTTGTCTAATTGCTTGTCATGACAAGTTAATTTTATTTAAATGTTTTTCACTTTACTATTCTTTGAACTCATCAGGATTAAAAAGTATAGTTTAATTATTTTTAAAAAGTATCGTACCTTATTTTATATGCTAATTATTGGCATGTATAAACAATAAGAGTGATTATCATTCCGATGCATCGTATATAATTTACTTTCACATAATTTTCTGTATTCGAATTGTCTTTTTAATTTAAATATAAGTAATAATTATGGCTATTAAGATACGATAATGGAATGTTATTTTTTTTATTTGGCTGTGTTGAAAGAAGAATCTTATTACATGCATGTTGTATATTTTTGGGTATTCAAGAATTTAATGTGAAACTATATCTTTCTTTTTAAAAAACATTGTCGTTTTATAGCTTGTCATATTATTTTCTCAAAAGTTAATGAAGCATATAGTAAAATGAGGATAAGGTATGTCAAATTATATTTAATCCTCATATACTTTCCTCATGTTGAGATGTGTTGAAATGAGTCAAAATTTTAATACACTGATTTAGCCTAACCTTAAAAACCAAATTACCTAATTCATTTTAGTATATTTCAACTAGTTTACAAAATACTGTTATTGTAACTATGCAAGGCCGATTTAAGATACAAGTTCAGTGGTTGCATTGGGTGAAAATACTATGGAAATAGACAAGGCCATTACTAGGAGAGTTGTTGTAGAAATTATGAAACCTGTTCAAAATTAGAGAAATAATCAGTACGACCAACTCTATGAAATACATAAGAAGTGAGATAGAAATAAACAAGTGGGAGACAAATGTTAAAGGAGGGGTTTTATTCTCGACTTCCGAATTTTTTGTTTTTCTCTTAGTTTCAAGGTTAATAAGTTTGATGGAGAGTTGGGAAAAATGGTAGAGGTTAAGTCCTTCGGCGATAACGCGTTTGTTATGGCTAGTGATACTTGTTTCTCGGTTTCGGCTAGTGATTTTTACGGATATCTTGAAAACTCTATTTAATTTGGGACGTCCTTGGAGGAAAAAAACATTAAATTTTTTTTCCGTTTTCTGTCCCCGTTTTCATACCCTATTCGAGTTTTCGTACTCATTTTAGTGGTACTTAAAATGTTTATGATAAATTAATCTTCAGTTTACAATGGAACAACAAGAAATGATCTCATGATTTTATAAGCCATTGATCTTATTGTTAAAATAAAAGAAAAGCATAACCACCAGGGTATGTCAGAATGGACAATAAGATCATATTATTTCCGATCTAGGTCGATTCGTATTTGCTTGACCGTATCAAGAACAAAAAAAACTACGTTATCACACAATCGTCTCCATTCAAAATATTTTTTAAAGTGATTTCGTTATATACCACTAGCAAGTCAAAAAAGAAACACATAGAAACACGCGATGAATAAACTAAAACAAGATTCTCCGCGTTTCATATTTAATTTAGAACATCTTAAGCATTTTCAGTTTGTTCCGCTAATTATCATTATATTATTTCATCATTATATTAAACATACCACTTGAGCCTTGTGTAAATCAAGTCAATTCTTGTATAAGAAAAATCAATTTATTTTTTATTTTTGGAGGAAAAGAAAATCTAGTCAAGTCATAAAAACATTTCTATACACAGTTTGACAAAGATAAACATGAAAGCTATTAATGGTAAAAATATCCAATGGAATAAGAAATGAATAAAACATATTTGCTAATATTTTCCAGCAACTTGGAAGTTTATCAAACATTCCCATTATATATTGACTTGCAAACAACCATCCTAACGATTCCCTCAGTGTCGCATCTACAAAAGATGCCTCGTTGACACTAATAGGATGATGATCCATCTCATTCTTGAAAGACAAATTTTTTTACCACTATATGAAAATTTTTTATCAATCTTGGTTAGGGGAAGATCAGCAAGTT
>NW_006238922.1:6217953-6229236 GCF_000375325.1 Capsella rubella | reverse complement strand
GAGTATAACTGATATTCGGAAGGCTATCAAGGAGTTGGAGATGGGTCATCTCATGTTCAAACTCAATCATGGTGGTGAACTTAATGATCTGATGTTGGTGAAGGAGACTTGAGAGGGGGGAGGGGAGGACCTCTAAATGAGAGAGCAGCAAAGGGTGAAGACGATTCCAAGTGAAGCTGCCTTCGATGTTTACATGACAATGCATGTGTCTTTGATTATTTTGTCCAATGGCTTGTCATGTCAAGTTAATTTTAATTAAATGTTTTTCTCTTTACTATTATTTGCATTTTGATGAACTCATCAGGATTAAAAAATATAGTTTAACTATTTTTAAAAAGTATTGTACATTACTTTATATGCTAATTATTGGCATGCATATACAATAAGAGTGATTATCATTCCCATGCATCGTATATAATTTACTTTCACATAATTTTCTGTATTCGAATTATCTTTTTAGTTTAAATTGAAGTAATAATTATAGCTATTAAGATACGATAATGGAATGTTATTTTTTTTTATTTGACTGTGTTGAAAAAAGAATCTTATGACATGCATGTATATTTTTGGGTATCCAAGAATATAAAGTAAAACTATATCTTTCTTTTTTAAAACATATTGTCGTTTTATAGCTTGTCATATTATTTTCTTAAAAGTTAATGAAGCATATAGTAAAATTAGGATAAGGTATGTCAAATTATATTTAATCCTCGAATACTTTCCTCATGTTGAGATGTGTTGAAATGAGTCAAAATTTTATTACGGTGATTCAGCCTAACCTTAAAAACAAAATCACCTAATTCATGTTAGTATATTTCAACTAGTTTACAAAATACCGTTATTGTAACTTTGCAAGGCCGATTTAAAATACAAGTTTAGTGGTTGCATTGGGTGAAAATACTATGGAAATAGACAAGACCATTACTAGGAGAGTTGTTGTAGAAATTATGAAGCCAGTTCAAAATTAGAGAAATAATTAGTACGCCAACCTCTATGAAATACAGAAGAAGTGAGATAGAAATAAACAAGTGGAAGACAAATGTCAAAGGAGGGGTTTTGTTCTCGACTCCCAGTTTTTTTTTTTTTTTTTCCTCATAGTTTTAGGGTTTATAAGTTTGATGGGGAGTTTGGATAAATGGTAGAGGTTATGTCCTTCGGCGATAATGCGTTTGTTATGGCTAGTGATACTTGTTTCTCGGTTTCGGCTAGTGATTTTTAAGGATATCTTGAAAACTCTATTTAATTCGGGACGTCCTTTGAGGAAAATAACATCAATTTTTGTTCCGTTTTCTGTCCCCGTTTTCATACCCTATTCTAGTTTTTGTACTTAAAATCACTATATCTTTTTAAAGTAAAACTATATCTTTCTTTTTTAAAAAAAAAAATTGTCGTTTTATAGCTTGTCATATTATTTTCTTAAAAGTTAATGAAGCATATAGTAAAATTAGGATATGGTATGTCAAATTATATTTAATCCTCGAATACTTTCCTCATGTTGAGATGTGTTGAAATGAGTCAAAATTTTAATACGGTGATTCAACCTAACCTTAAAAACCAAATTACCTAATTCATGTTAGTATATTTCAACTAGTTTACAAAATACCGTTATTGTAAATTTGCAAGGCCGATTTAACATACAAGTTCAGTGGTTGCATTGGGTGAGAATGTTATGGATATAGACAAGACCATTACTAGGAGATATGTTGAGAAATTATGAAATCTGTTCAAATTTAGAGAAATAATTAGTACGAACAACTCTATGTAATACATAAGAAGTGAGATAGAAATAAACAAGTGGGAGACAAATGTCAAAAGAGGGGTTTTGTTCTCTACTTCAGGTTTTTTTTTGTTTTTTTTATCTTAGTTTCAAGTTTATAAGTTTGATGGGGAGTTTGGAAAAATGGTAGAGGTTAAGTCCTTCGGTGATAATGCGTTTGTTATGGCTAGTGATACTTGTTTCTCGGTTTCGGTTAGTGTCTTTTACGTATATCTTGAAAACTCTATTTAATTCGGGACGTCCTTGGATGAAAATAACATCAAATTTTTGTTCCGTTTTCTGTCCCCGTTTTCATACCCTATTCTAGTTTCCGTACTCATTTTAGTGGTACTACAAATGCTTCTGATAAATTAATCTTCAGTTTACAATGGAACAACAAGAAATGATCTCATGATTTTATAAGCCATTGATCTGATTGTTAAAATAAGAGAAAAACCTAACCACCAAGGATTGTTACAATGGACAATAAGATCATATTATTTCCGATCTAGGTCGATTCGTATTTGCTTGAACGTATCAAGAACAAAAAAAAGCTACGTTATCACACAATCGTCTCCATTCAAAATATTTTTTAAAGTGATTTTGTTATATAAAATAATTAAATAAATATACAAAGGATGAAACACGTGATTAATAAACTAAAACAAGAATCTCCGCGTTTCATATTTAATTTAGAAAATCTTAAGCATGTTCAGTTTGTTCCGCTAATTATCATTATATCATTTCATCATTACATCAAACATACCACTTGGGCCTTCTGTAAATCAAGTCAATTTTAGTATCAGAAAAGTCAATTTATTTTTTATTTTTGGAGGAAAAGAAAATCTAGACAAGTCATAAAAAAAATTCCATACCAAGTTTGACAAATGATAAACATGAAAGCTATTAATGGTAAAAATATCCAATGGAATAAGAAATGAATAAACCATATTTGCTAATATTTTCCAAGAACTTGGAAGTTTATCAAACATTCCCATCATTTATTGACTTGCAAACAACCAAACTAACGAATCCCTCAGTGTCGCATCTACAAAAGATGCCTCGTTGACACTAATAAGACGAAGATCCATCTCATTCTTGAAAGACAAAAATTTTTACCACTATATGAAAAAAGTTTATCGATCTTGGTTAGGGGAAGATCAGAAAGTTCACAACCAAGGTTGAGTTTGAATATAAGATGATGATTCTCTAATTCCTCGATAGCCTTCGTATCTATTTCTGTGAGTATAACTAATACTTGGAAGGCTATCAAGGAGTTGGAGATGGGTCATCTCATGTTCAAACTCAATCATGGTGGTGAACTTAATGATCTGATGTTGGTGAAGGAGACTTGAGGGGGGGGGATCTCTAAATGAGAGAGCTAGCATAGTTCATCTAGCAAGGAATGTAAACGCTAGGTTCCATAACAAAGGACTAGCAAAACTTGTTACAAAGGCGGCGTTCGCGTATAAGATTGCTTCATACCGGGAGACATATAATCTAATTAAAGCAAAAAACAGCAACGGTGCCGCCTATTTGGATAAAATAAGGGCAGCTCATTGGACAAGAGCTTATTTCCAAGGTGATAGGTATAATTTGATGACATCGAACATAGCGGAGTCATTGAACAAAGCTTTGGGGAAGGGAAGGGGTTCACCAATAGGTTAGTTGCTTAAGTTTATCCGAGCAATGTTGACGTGGTGGTTCAGTGCTAGGAGGAAAAAGGCTGGTAGGCACATTGGATTAACAACTCCTGAGGTGGACAAGCAAATCACGAAAAATTTGTTAACTATGAAAGGAAGCAAAATTGGAATTATTTCAAGCTGGAGGTATGAAGTGGTTGGAATGCTTAACGGGAAGAATCATGTGTTGTTAGACATGAAACAGTGCACATGCAGGGAGTATGACAGGTTTAAAATCCCGTGTGGGCACGCTTTGTTGGCTACTAACAGCCAAGGGATACCATTTTCATCTTTGGTGGGTGACTTCTACAAAACAGAAGATTGGAGAACTACATACGAAGGGATAATAAACCCGGAAATGACTGATGTTAACGTCCCTGAAGAAATTCGAACACATTTCTTGTACCCGCCTAAAGCAAGAAGACCTTCTGGACGTCAACCAAAGCTAGGGATCCCTTCAACTGGGGAAATTCTGGTTAGTATAATTAGTTTGAACAATTATCATGGAACTCTATTAACGTCATATTGAAACGGAAACAATTTTTTTTGGCAGAAAAATGTAATTGGAAAACCTAAAGCTAATAAGTGTGGTCGATGCAGAGGAACATGGCATAACAGAGCTAGTTGCTCGAACCCATTGCCGTGAGATGTTAGGTGTTTAGCGAGCTAAAATTTTTTGGGGAGGTTATTTTGGTGTGTTTTGTGTCTAATAATCCTTTTTGTAAAATGTGCACAAGTGGAAATGTGGAATCTTATCGGTATTTCTTTATATATTTGTAAGCTTGAATGATTTTTGGTTGACAAGAAACTGGCTATATTCTAAAGGAAGTTTGTTAACACAAAAATCAAAGCTATATGAATCCATTGGTTACTCGGCTTTGTGGATACTTTTTAGTTGTATATTGATCCATTCAAATTGCATCCACATTCAAATAACATCCACATGGACATATATAGATGAATAGGGTACCATGTCGAAGTTTCACTATCTATCATGACATCCCAATTCCTTTTATTTCCATAACGATGAATAAGGTACCATAAACTAATATCCACATGGATAGTATACAGATGGATAGGATGTCATGTATAAATTTGTCATATGTAAAATTGGTGCCAGTTCCTTGTAAATCAACCACTCAAATTGCATCCACAGTCAACTAACATCCACATGGACATATAAAGAGGAATATGGTACCATCTCGCAGTTTCACTATCTATCATTGCTACGAGTTCCTTTTAATTCCATAAAGATGAGTAGGGTACCATAATAGTATCCACATGGACATTATACAGATGGATAGGATATCATGTAGACATTTGTCAGATATAAAATTGGTCGCAGTACCACTCAAATTACATACACATTCAACTAACATCCACATGGACATATAAAGATGAATAGGGCACCGTCTCGAAGTTTCACTATCTACATTGCTTCCAGTTGCTTTTGTTTCCATAAAGATGAATAGGGTAGCATAAATAAGTGACTACATGGACATTATACAGATGGATAGGATGTCATGTAAAGATTTGTCAGATGTAAAATTGGTCCCAGTTCCTTGTAAATCAACCTCTTAAATGTCTCCACCATGGACGAGGTTTCGTAGATAACGGGAACCATGGAAAGGTTTGTAAGTGCAACAAGGATGCATGGACTTGCTGGAACAAGCTGGTAGCTGTTTCAGAATGAAAGCGTAATAAACAAGGAGCCAAAGCTGACGTGGACAATATGCTAACAGACCTGATGACGTGGAGGCCTAAGGAAAGAAGAGTCTGTCTTAAGAAAGAAGATATTCGCTTGAACATTTGGTGGTATCCAAGATCGAAACACTAACCTAGAAAATCGAGCAACCTTATGAATATAAAAGAAGTTGTTGTGATGCTTGCTAGGGTTAGCCGTTCAAGTGAAGAAAAAGTGTTGTGAAGCTTTTTCTTTTGAAAGAGTAGTGTTTACTCTATATCGGAAAACAGAAGGATAAGAAAGAGTGTTGTTCTTTAGATCCGTTCTTGTTTAAGGTTAGAAATCTCAGGTGACAAGCTGAATCGGTTCAAGCTGTGTGTAAAACCAATTAAGAGAGTTGTAAACTTTTTAATCAGATTTCTAATAAAGAGTATAACTTAGTGGTTCTGAGTTTTTGTTATTGGTGTGAGTTCATCCGGTTTTTCATTTGGTATCAGAGCGGGCATCTGTACCAAGTTGTATCTTTACAACAGGTGAGGTTCCTGCGGAAGGGATGGACTCGACCAAAGAGTATGTTACTGTGGGATGATCAATCATGCTTGAGAAGACTAGCTACGGTCACTGGAAGGTGAAGATGCGAGCCCTCATTCGAGGTCTTGGTAAAGAAGCTTGGATCGCTACAAACTTGGGATGGTCTCCACCGATCATAAAAACTAAAGATGGGGAGGATATCCTAAAGCCTGAGGATAGGTGGACTGATTTAGAAGAAGCAAAAGCTACAGCAAACTTAAAAGCGTTATCTCTGATATTTAACTCAGTAAGTGAAAATCAGTTCAAGCGAATTCAAAACTGTGAATCAGCTAAATAGCGTGAGATAAGCTGGCTAAAACTTATGAAGGGACAAGCAGTGTCAAACGATCAAGGATTGATATGATGGCGTCTAAGTTTGAAAATCTCACTATGGATGAATCTAAGACAATTGAAGAGTTTAGTGGGAAGCTAAGTGCAATTGCAAGTGAAGCACAAAGCCTTGGCAAAACATACAAAGACAAAAAACTTGTCAAGAAATTGCTTCGTTGCTTACCATCGAGGTTCGAGAGTAAGAGGACTGCAATGGGCACATAGTTAGACACTGACAATATTGAGTTTGAAGAAGTAGTAGGCATGCTGCAAGCTTATGAATTGTGATCACTGCTGGGGAAAACAATACGTCTAAAGGAATGCCTTTCATGGCATCTAGTGAGAAACAAGAACTTCAAAATCTTAAGGAGGAGATGAGCTTGATGGCCAAGAATTTTACAAGAGCGTTAAGAAGAGTTGAGAGAAGAGATTTTGTGAATAATCAACTGAACGAACGTGATAGAGACCGAGAAAGGAATGTGAAGAAAAATGAAATCCAATGTCAAGGATTTGGATATATCAAGTCTGAGTGTCCATCGCTGAAGAGAAAGGAACTGAAATGCACTGAATGCAAGGGAATTGGTTACACAATGTATGACTGCATAGGTTCATCTACCATGAAGGATAAGTCTTACATCGTTGAAAGTGATAGCAACTCAGAAGAAGATGATTCAACGGATGAATATACTGGGTATGTTGCGTTCATGGGAAGCCTAGAGGATGGAGACTCATCTAGTGAAAGTGAATCAGATACAACCAGTGAGAAAATTGAGTTAGAAAGTGAATCAGATGCTGAAAAGGAGTTTGACATCAATTATGAATTCAGAAGTTTGTATGATAGCTGGCTTGCTCTAGGAAAAGAAAAGGTGTCTTGGTTAGAAGAAAAAATTATCCTTCAACAGAGCTCACTGCTGAAACAGAGAAGAATCAACAAATCATTCATGAGCTCTCTGTAGAAACTGAAAAAAACAGAAGTCTCAGACAAGAATTAAGTGATACACAAAGAAAGATCTACATGATGAATAGTGGAACTAAAGATTAGCATTGTGGCTACAGGAAGAGTTAGGAAGTCAAATTTCGGAATTGGATATCATGGAGGTGAATCGAGTGGGAAGACATTGTTCGTAAAGGGTCAGCATGTTGAGAACAATTCTTGTTAGACACGTTCAGAAAACAGAGCTAAAGCTGTTCTAACAAGACCTGCAACAGTGAAACTGCAGAATCATCGTCAGAGAACTGTTAGTGGTTTTGAGTGCTATTATTGTGGACGTCATGGTCATATCAAAAGGTACTGCTACAGATATATATACAAGGTTAAGAAGCTGCTGCAACAAGGAAAGTTTCATCCACATAAGTTAAGAGAAACACAAGTGTATGTTGCTAAATCTTATATGTACTGTCATGTTGCATATACCTCATCAGAGAATGTGTCAACCAAACCGTGGTACTTCGACAGTGGTGCTTCAAGTCACATGACAGGAAATCAGTCAAATCTCAGCAATTATACACGAGTCAAAGAAATAAAAGTAAGTTTTGGAGGAAGAGCTAAAGGCAAAATCAAGGGTAAAGGCGATTTGACTGAAGCTGAGAAACCACATATCACTAATGTTTATTTTGTTGAAGGATTGACTGCAAATTTGATCAGCGTAAGTCAACTTTGTGACGAAGGGTTAACAGTTAGCTTTAACAAAGTAAAATGTTGGGCAAATGATGAGGAGAATCGTACTAAGCCCTCAGGAATACGCACTGGGAACAACTGCTACATGTGGGAGGAAGGTAAAACCTGCTTTAGAGCTGAAAAATATGCTGCAGTTCAGTGGCACCAACGATTAGGACATATGAATGCTAGAAGTATGTCAAAACTTGTGAGCAATGAGATGGTGAGAGGAGACACATACTTAAAACATGTGGACAAGATTGTGTGTGCTGCTTGTAATCAGGGAAAGCAAATAAAAGTTCAACACAAACGAGCAGAAGGAATACAGACGTCTCATGTGATGGATTTCATACACATGGACTTGATGGGTCCTATAAAAGTCATGTTTTCTTGACTCGTCTCAATGGTTGAGCCAAAGAACGTAATTGAAGCTCTTGATGATTACTTCTGGACTCTTCCTTATCACGAGGAGCTAGAAGAATTCATTCGGAATGACGTCTGGAATCTTGTTCCATGGACAAAAGAAATAAATGTCATCGGAACAAAATGGGTCTTTAAAAATAAAGGTGATGAAGAAGGCAATGTTCCTAGAAACAAAGCAAGGCTTGCTGCTCAAGGTTACAGAGAAGTAGAAAGTGTTGACTTCGAAGAGACTTTCGCCCCAATTGCAAGGTTAGAATGCATTCAATTCTTACTCGGGATAGCTTGTAAGATGAAATTTGAGCTTCATCAGATGGATGTCAGAAGTGCTTCTCTAAATGACATCATTTAAGAGGAAGTGTATGTTGAACAGCCAAAAGGATTCGAGAGTGAGGGATATCCAGATGATGTCTATAAGATGAATAAGGTGCTGTATGGTTTGAAACAATCTCCTAGTGCTTGGTACAAGAGACTTACCACGTTTCTGATCAGCCAGAACTATGTGCGTGGTAGTGTATACAAGACTTTGTTTGTCAACAGCAATGACAAAGGTCTGATCATCATTCAAATCTATGTGGATGACATTGTGTTTTGTGGCACATCGAATAAGCTGGTCCAAGAATTTGTTAAGGCTATGACATCCGAGTTTACGATGAGTATGGTGGGAGAACTCAAGTACTTTTTGGGACTGCAAGTCAATCAGCCTGAATCAGCCTGATTCGGGAATCACTATATCTCAGTGTACTTATGTCATGAACCTTGTAAAACGGTTCGGGTTGTGTTTTAGCAAGGCTGCAAAAATACCTATGAGCACGACGAATACTCTATCTAGAGATGAATCAGGCAAAAGTGTTGATGCAACACAATATCGTGCAATGATTGGTAGCCTACTGTACCTAACTGCAAGTCGGCCTGATTTATGCTTTAGTGTTGGACTATGTGCTCGCTATCAAGCAAATCCAAAGGTGTCGCATCTCCAAGCAGTAAAACAGATTATTAAGTACGTGATAGCAAAAATCAACTATGGTCTGAGCTACATGAAGGACACTCACTCAAGCTTGGTCTGTTATTGTGATGCGGACTGGGGAAGTTCTCTTGATGACAGAAAAAGTACAACAAACGGTGATTTCTTTCTTGGAAACAATCTTATCTCCTGGCATAGTAAGATGCAGAACTGTATCTCGCTGCCATCCAAAGAAACAGAATACATAGCCCTCGGGAGTTGCTGTACTCAACTTCTATGGATGAGGCAAATGGCATTGGATTATGGTATGTCTTTCTCTGAACCTTTACTTGTTTTCTGTGATAGCAAAAGCGCCATTGATTTGTCTAAGAACATATCGCGTTTAAGAACAATGTTACGAGATAAAAAAACGTGACGTGGTTTAGAACATGTAAAATATTTATGCTATGCATTTGATGCAAAGAGCAAAGTCACAACTGAAGGGACCCTTTTTGTGATATCTAACGCATGTGTCTTTATGCAGACTCATATCACATGCAAAATACAAAGGTATTTTGATCAAAATTATGAGGTTTTTATTTTCTCTCTCTTATGTTGCAAAATTTCAAAACTTGTATCTTCTTTCTCAATTCTTTCTCAAAATAATGGTATTGATTTAATTGTTTCTTAATTTTATTGATCATTACATATGATTTTATCGATTATTGATATAGTCTGCATGTAAAGATTTGATTATGCAAGAATGTACACATAATAATGAAATTTGAAATTGCGACTGAATAATCTTTCGTTTCTTTTCTCTTAACAAGATGTATTTATAATTGAGAAATTCCCTAAAATACCATCATTTTAGTTTTTCTACCAAAAATACCATAATTTGTTTTTATTTCCAAAAATACCACAAGAGTTTTTTTTTTTTGAACAAATACCACAAAAGTTTTCTTTTTCCAAAATTACCATAAAATTAATAAGTTGATTTTTGAAGGTGTAGAATTTTTTTTTTTTAATGTTTGGGTTGACTATTTATATTTAGGGTATAGTTTTTAGGGGTAGGGTTTAGTATTTAGGATTTAGAAATTCATTTTGAATGTTAAAAAAATTAATTTTAGTTTTGTGGTATTTTTGGAAAAAATATATTTTAGTGGTATTTTTGAAAAATAAAACGTGTAATGGTTTGACCCAAAAAAAAAAACCTGTAATGGTATTTTTGGAAAATACTTATTTTCATGGTATATAAGAGAATATCCCTTTATAATTTGATTTTAAATTTGTTTTTTAATAATTTGATTTTTAATTTGGCATATTTTTAATCATTTTTCAGATTACACATCACGCGCTCACGCTTATGATCACAAAAAATCAATAACTGATACACACACAACACGGCAAGTGTTGTTGATATAGCCGTTATCACTAGGCATGACCACGGTTACGGTCAATGCGGTTATAGTTAATTAACCGGTTAACGGTTATAATTTTCTTTAACCATTATATATATACTGTTAAGACGGTTACGGTTATATATGGTTACGGTTAGTTATGGTTACGGTTTAATACGGTTATGGTTATTTGATGATTATTATAATATTAATATTAGAGACAAAATCTTATGTTTTTAACCTTTATAATAATAATAAAATAATATATGAAACTAAATTTATTTTACAAGTAAAAAATATACATGAATCAAATATTTATAGTAAATTAGTTAAATTCTAATATTGGATCAAAGAGAAACTCAACATCAAATACACACAGAAATAAAATTATAAATAGTTTGGTATGAAATGTTTTGATTACTTACGATTTCAACTTGTTGTATTGCTTTTAATAAAGTGAAAATCTTGTCCAACCATTTGATGTGTTTTTAATTGTATACAATTATAGTTATAATAAATTTATTTTAATAATTTAAATGTACGATTAAAAATGTTTATTACGGTTACGGTTAATTACCGGTTACTATTACGTAACTAATTTACTTATATGGTTAACGATTACAGTTGTTAACCGTTTTATACAGTTACGGTCTGGTTACGGTTAGAAATACGGTTAATGTTAGCTTTTGGTCATGCCTAGTTATCACCACATATCACACACACCACACCGTTTTTTATCTTCTAAAACGGCAAGTGTTGATATAGCCGTTATCCCCTTTTCCCATATATTATTAGTGGAGCGTATCAAAAGTTCAAAACCCCTAAATGCTCTCTCTCTCTC
>NW_006238922.1:6208130-6216124 GCF_000375325.1 Capsella rubella | reverse complement strand
CTCTCTCTCTCTCTCTCTCTCTCTCTCTCTCTCTCTCTCTCTCTCTCTCTCTCTCTCTCTCTCTCTCTCTCTCTCTCTCTCTCTCTCTCTCTCTCTCTCTCTCTCTCTCTCTCTCTCTCTCTCTCTCTCTCTCTCTCTCTCTCTCTCTCTCTCTCTCTACACAGATGAAGAAAACAAAGCTCTCAAATGATTCATTATTCTCTTAGCGGCTCCTTCGTCGGCGGTTTTTCAAAGTTGCTCTGTATTGTTTGTTTGTTTCTCTCTAATGTTGACAGACATTATAGTCGACTGTTGTATACTACCTGTGTCTATGATTCACAATGTCACACGCATGACTTAAGCCGTTGGTTGTTCTGATTCGAAGTGATGGATTGAATTTATTAGTTGTCGCATGATTTTTACTTGATTGACATTGTGTATTGTGTCAGGGTGATCAAATTCTAACTTGATTATGTAGTTTGTGTGGTTTATCTCAAAAGTTATGACTTGATTCAGTTACTTGTTTCGTAGTCTTTGCTTACTTGAATCTGTCTGTTGTTACATGGTTTTTGCTTACCTGAATTTGTGTGTAGTGTGGTTTGATGCTAACTAGAATATGTTGCTTGCTTGCATGGTCTCTGCGTTGATTCATAAACAGTGCCATTACTACCAACAACTTGGGTTCTAGCTTACATGAATTTGTATGTAGTATGGTTTAGTACGTAGTTACTGTATATTGCGCTGTAATAATAAGTAAATGTAGTCATTGTTTGTTTCTCTTTCATGAGATTTTAAAAGTTAATTGTTGTATACGGCGTTCAAAAAAATAAAATAAACTAGGTTTGGACCCCCGCGCTGGGAAATAATTACGTATATACAACCTTTAACGGATTACAATATGTTACATTTATATTATTGCAATACTGTCGATCACGGTGAATCATAAATTTATGTAATAAGTTTAAATAAAAAAAATAAATGAAAAGCGAGTAAATAATAATACATTGAGTTTTGATACAATTAAAAAACAGTGAATATTTATCGACAAATTATTCAACTTGACCATTTTTGTAGTAGAAGTAGGAATATATGTAAAAATTACATACTTACAATATATTTTTTTAAGGACCAACCCGTTACAGAATTCATTTAAAAAAAAATATTCATAACTCGCTTTACAATTATAATTGTGATTTTAACAAACTACCCGCAAACTATCTAAAATTTACATAGTTTAATATGTAATATATTTTATCAATAAAAATTATGTCTCCAAAATTACATCTATGTCTCCAATATTTTTTTTTAATATTTTAAGTTCTAATTTTTTATATATTTGAACCTTTTAATTATAATATTTTAAAACTTTTGAAACTTTTAAATATGCTCATGTAACAATGGTTTTAATATTGGTCATACTTATACTGATTTTAAATCATTCTCCTAAATATTATATGTCCGTTTTGAAAAATTCAAATTGCAACATATGCAAAAAAATAATTCAAACTTTTATTAAATATTTTTATTATATAGTATAATATCATAAATTAAAAATAAGATCAAATAAAATTTAAAGAAGAATAATAATTGTTTAGTTAGAGATATATTAGGAAATCATAAAATTAGTTATGGAAATAATATAATTTGAAATGTAGACATGGAAAGTATCCGATGTATGTATCCAAACCCAATTTAATATCCAATTTTAAAGTATCCAATTATTAAAATCGAGTTAATTTTTTAATTTTGTCCCGACCCATATTCTATTTTGTATTTTTCTTTTACTAATATAGGGATAATTGTTATATACTACCATTTTATTAGAAAGTCCTTTTTTGGGTTCACTTGGAGCCGTGACAGCTACTCTAGGATGTGTAGATCATATACTAATCTAAGTATATGTCGACTCCTCTATACCAATGCTCCAATACGACATTTGCCAAATCTTTCAATTACCAAAATTAACAACAACAAAAATCACTTAACGAATATTATTTAAATTTTAAAATAATCTATTTCTTCTACTTCTTGTGCTGCTATAATCTATTCTAATTGTCCGTATTGCTGCTTTTGGTACCTATCAAAATTTGAAAACCATTGTAAAGAAAGATTCTTCGCTATTTTTTATTCTTGTGTGCTATATTGGTTCTTGATAGAAGGATTGTTGTATTTCAGCTGATTCACACTAAAAATATGCGACAATTGAGCGGAGAAGCTTACGCAAAGTTCTCAAAACTACACGAATTTTTTTTTTTTCGTCTGGTAACGTTTCTCACAACTTATCAATGGTTAACTTACTGCATACTACATAGATTTCGTTAGAAAGCACAAAATAATATAATAATAATAAACTGAATATCAAGCATAAAAGCATCTTTATATTATTTAATAAATCATTATATTTACTAAAACTATACTTCATAAGTTTTTTTTAATTAATAAGTTAGTTGAGTAAATCAATATTGCGATTGTTATCATTGGAAAACTTGAATTTATGTTGTAACATCTATTTCAAATTTTAATACTAACTATACTCATATATTATAGAGAATTTTTGAGAAATACCCCTTTTGGTGTACCCCTTTCTAAAATACCCCTTTTCTATCCATTTTCAAAAATACCCCCTTTTAAATATAAAAAATTATAAAGTTTATATAGTTTATAAGGTACTTCTATATAATAACTACTACTGGGAGATTCGATACAAATATTTTAAAATGTTTTAAATAGTTTTAAATCGTTTTTAAAAGTTTTATAAGGTTTTTAAAAGGTTTTTAAAAGGGATTATACGGTTTTTATAAGGTTTTTATAAAGTTTTTATAATTTATTTTACGCTATTTATGAAAGGTATATAAAGTTTTATACACATATAAAAGTAATTTGTGTATATATTTATAAGCTTACACACATATTTGGATAAATTTCAACATTTTTATTGGGTTTTTTGATAAAATTTGAAAAGGGGGTATTTTTAAAAACAGGTATATGAAAAGAGGTATTTTTGAAATTCCCCATATATTATAGGGTCGCCGGTTTTTTACACCCTATACATTATGATTTCTCAGCTTATCCCCCAAACTTTATTGCTCTTAATATAAGACCATCAAAAATTTAATCCTTTAAAAAACTACACACACTTTGTTTTCCTGCATATAAATACGCGCCTCCAATCAATCTCACAATTACGAGGCCTGAACCGTGATTAACCATAAAATAGCGTTTACTGTATCGCGATTAGGATAACCCAGTCACTAATCAAATAATCCGACATTGATACGACGTCGTTGTCATTTGTTTACTTGAGACACAAAAAATCAAACTGAAAAAATCTAACGCAATCAAAACTAGGGTTCAAGCGACAGTGACGATGTGTATCAAAGAGTTGGTTTGAGATAGCGATCCAGATGATCCTACTTTCAATGGTGAGAGTGACGATTCAAGCGACAGTGACGATGCAGCCGAAAGTGATAATAATGCAAGCGACGATTCAAACGATGGTGATGATGCAGTCGCGAGTGATAACAAAGTAGATGGGGACGACGATAGAGATGATGATGGTGATTTGGAAGCGACATCGACTGAGGTAAGAGTAAGAAAGAGGAGTAGAAAGGGTTCTTCGACAAAAGAGCATGTTGGAGAAGACAATGGAAAGGAAGATGGAGATGATGTTGGAGACGTTAAGGACAAGAAGAATAGAAAGAGATCCAAAGATGAAGTTGAAGAAGATACTATGGATAGGTTTGAGTACGAGATAGGGGAAGCTGTAGCAGATTGGTTCGATGAGTTTCAGATTCCACGCAATACTGTTCCTGATAGCTCAGATGAAGACGAAGATCCGGTAATTACTAGAGATAGGAAGATTAGGTTGGGAACAAAGAATAAGTTAGCGATTGGTAGCACTTTTCTTACTGGTTTTGAGTTTAAAGAGACTGTGTTGCATTATGCATTGAAGAATAGAGAAAATATTAGACAAGATAGATGGGAGAAAAAAAAAATAGCCTTTAGGTATGCTCAGAAGAAAGGTTGTGCTTGGTATGCTACTGCTCATATGAAGAGAAAAAAGTAGTTGTGGGTTTTGAAGACAATATGCACCGATCATAGTTGTTCTTCTAACGCTAAATGAAAGTTGCTTAAGAGTCCAGTGATTGGAAGATTATTCATGGACAAGCTGAGATTGAAACCTAACTTTATGCCTCTTAAAATATATTAAGGAGCAATGGAAAATAGTGAGCACTATTGGTCAAGTTCAGAGAGGAAGACTTCTAGCTTTGAAGTGGATAAATGAAGAATATGAACAGCAATTTGCTCACCTCCGAGGTTATGTTGCTGAAATTTTACTCACAAATAAGGGATCAACTGCATTCGTTGATACTATTTCTAATGCGGCTGGAGAATATGTGTTTAATCGGATCTATGTATGTCTTGGAGCAATGAAGAATGCATTTTATTATTGCAGGCCAATTATTGGGATTGATGGAACCTTCTTGAAGCAAGCTGTTAAAGGTTGTTTATTGACGGCTATTGGTCATGATTCAAACAGCCAGATATACCGAGTTGCTTGGGCATGTGTTCAAGCTGAAACTGCAGAAATCTGGCTTTGGTTTTTGAATCAACTTAATGTTGACTTGAATCTAAAAGATGGGGGTGATTATGTTGTCCTATCAGATCGTTGCAAGGTAATTCTTTTTGCTTGTTAAGTTTAATATGAATTTTTGGATGCAACTGGATGTGACTTTTGTGTTTGGTTTCTGTAGGGAATCATAAGTGCAGTTAAAAGTGTAGAAAACTTGAAGAAACGACATGCGGATAAAGACTTGTTAAAAAAGTTTGTGTGGAACTTAGCTTGGAGCTATAACCATGCTGACTACCAAGCTAATCTTAATGAGATGAGAGCTTACAACCTCTCTTTGTATGAAGATGTGATGAAAGAGGAACCCAATACGTGGTGTAGATCTTTTTTCAAGATCGGGAGCAGTTGTGAGGATGTGGACAACAATGCAACATAATCATTTAACGCCACTATCGTCAAAGCAAGGGCAAAGGCATTGGTTCCAATGATGTAAACAATAAGAAAACAAGCTATGGCACGCATAAGTAAGAGAAAAACGAAGATACTAAAATGGAAGAAGAAGATATCTGAGTATGCATCAGATATCCTAGTGGAAGAGGAGGAAGAGGCTATGAAATGTGAAGTCACAAAAGGGACACATAACAAGTTTGACGTTTGGATAGATGGGAATTCACATGGTGTGAACTTGAGTACTGGGAAATGGCAATGCTCATGCCGTAAACTGCAAGTCACAGGGATTCCATGTGAACATGCATATGCAGCAATCATAGATGTGAGTAAAGATGTAGAAGATTTCGTTGTTCCATTCTTTGGGTCTAAAGTATGGTTAGAACAATATGAGACAGGACCTGATCCAGTGAGAGGTCAACGTTTCTGGATGATCAACAATTATGTCTTAATGAAAGCACCTCCACCACCAATTCCACCTGGTAGAAAGAAAGGACAAAAAAAGAAATGCGATAGGATCAGGGGCGGATGCAGAACCATAATTAACATGGGGCACACTATACGTAACATATAAATTTTTATTATAACTATTATATGAAAATGTATTCAAAGATATATAAAGAAAGCAAATTTTTAATATAACTATTATATTAAAATGTTACCTCTGGATTGTTGTAAAGATACTTGTCTAAGCGCCCATTAGGCATATAATCATAAACCAGAAGAACCTCTCCTCCCCGACGACAATAATCTCTCCTCGCAAATGAGAAACAAACGAGTAAATGGTCCCCAAATCCAAAATTTTTCAGCTTAACAAATGACGACGTCGTATCAATGTTGGATTATTTAATTAGAGAATGGGTAATCCTAATCGCGATACAGTAAACGCTATTTTATGGTTAATCACGGTTTAGGCATCGAAAATGTGAGATTGATTGGAGGCGTATTTATATGCAGGAAAACAAAGTGTATGTAGTTTTATAAAGGATTAAGTTTTTGATGGTGTTATATTAAGAGCACTAAAGTTTGGGGGGATAAGCTGAGAAAGCTTAATGTACAGGGTGTAAAAAACCGGCCATAGAGATTTAACTTTTCTCATTTTTCAGTTATACTTATACTCATTTTTATGTCATGATTCAATTATATTTATTTAATTATACTTATATTTTTCAATTATTACTCATTTTCATGATTATTTTTTAAAATACACGGGTCTTTACGGGTTGGGTTTTTTTTTATACAAGTTCTTTTAATTATTTTATTTTAAATATTGTATTTCATTTTTGAATACACACTTCTTCCAAAGAAATGAAACCAAATATACATTTCGAAACAGTAATTATTGATACTAAAATACACAAAATAATAACACATACGATAAAACACGTTAAAATAAAATAAATCTAAAAACATTCCCCGGCGCTGTAGCGCGAGTCCGAACCTAGTATCTTTTCTCTTTTCTCCTTAAGCCACCTCATCATCCTAATCATCATACACCTCATTTTATTATTTAATTTTAAAAATTATTTAATTTTAAAAATTAATTATACCATTTTATCATTTAATTTTAAGATTTAGATATATGTAAATAAGTTTTCTAAAAGAAATATGAAAGGTATTTTCTTACATTTTATATTATAAACCTAAAAAATATAATTGATTAAAAAATAATAAACTTACTAATTATCGATTATACTAACTAATATATAAATAATAGATTATAGTTTTTAAGTAAATGTTTTATAATGAATATATATATATATCAATTAAAAATAATATGACCCAAAATTTGATTATATTTACACAATGTAAACCTAAATTATAATGGGATTTAACGAGAGTAGAACAAAAAATAAGAAATTTCGAGAATAGAAATCTATCTAAATTATATCTCACAAAAGTTTTCAACATAAATGAGATATGTTGGGACGAAACATGAATTCTCATCTTAACAACACGTATAAAATGGGTAAGAATAAAAATAATATTTCTTTAAATGGTTTCCAGTATGAATTTAACTAATTGTTTTCAATACATCACATATGGTAAACTAATAAACAAAATAAAAAATTAACAATATTTCATAAAAATTAAAAATTAAAAAACATAAATAAATGAAATGAACTAAATATAAAGTAAATTATACTAATATGTTAAATTTTAAAATTCTTCCATATGAAAATACAAAAAATATAGGGGGAATTTCAAAAATACCCCTTTTCATATACCTCTTTTTAAAAATACCCTATTTTCAAACTTTATCAAAAAAACCACTAAAAATGTTGAAATTTATCCAAATATATGTGTAAGCTTATAAATATATACACAAATTACCTTTATATGTGTATAAAACTTTATATACCTTTCATAAATAGCGTAAAAATAAATTATAAATTTTTTATAAAAACCTTATAAAAACCGTATAAACCCTTTTAAAAACCTTATAAAACTTATAAAAACGATTTAAAACTATTTAAAACATTTTAAAATATTTGTATCGAATCTCCCAGTAGTAGTTATTATATACAAGTACCTTATAAACTATATAAAACTTTATCATTTTTTATATTTAAAAAGGGGTATTTTTGAAAATGGATAGATAAAAGGGGTATTTTTAAAAATGGTACACCAAGAGGGGTATTTCTCAAAAATTCTCAAAAATATATAAAACAAAAAAAATCAAAAACGAATATATAATAGTATAAAAATGATCATAACGAGATATAAATTACATCAAATCCAGAAGAAAAAAAACGTAAAACAGAAACTAAATTATGACAATATATAAAGAGATAATGTAACCAATAAAAAATATAACAATCCGTCCGAAACCCACAAATCATTTTCAACTTTCGAGCAAACATATTAAAAAGACCCACAATATTAACATAGAGATCTGTATTTGGCAGGACTCCTAATAACACATGTTTCTTTATGATTCTCCACCACACTTTCATTTAAACCCACACGTATTTCTTTATTTAGTTCATTTCATTTA
>NW_006238922.1:6204532-6204797 GCF_000375325.1 Capsella rubella | reverse complement strand
CTTAGAAAGAGGTTCAATCTAGCTGTACAAGACATTGTGAGCTCACTAGAGCTGAACTACGTCAACTGGTCTGTACCACCGTCACTCCATCATGACGGATATGATCCAATTGCCGAGGAAGAGCTTGCTAAAGCATTCACCCAAATGAGTCTTGAACATACCATTTCCCCAGGTATGAATTCTCCTTTGACAGGTCAAGAAACCTCTAGAATCCAAGAGAAGACAATGGAGTCACAAGAGGCGAGCAAAACAAGCTTCACCTTCG
>NW_006238922.1:6197816-6204393 GCF_000375325.1 Capsella rubella | reverse complement strand
AGATAAAGACGTAGTTCAGAGAACATCGATTGGGCCTAGATCGCATCCAGGTAAGTTCTATTCAGTATTTTCGATATTTGCAGGTCCACTAAGCCCCAACAACGTCTAGAATACGTGCCCTTCAAGTGAGTTTAAGTGTGCACAATTAGTTTCTTTATTTTGTCATTTTCTTTCCAAAAACAATGGGTTTTGTGTGCTTTTTATTTGTTTCCTTTTGTATTTCTTTGCATTTATTTTTGGCCCTAGGGCTAGCTGATGGACTCTTATAAAGTCCCCCTGCAGCAGTTGTACGATTTTTCACCCTTGATTATCAATAAAGAACCGAACTTTCTTCACTTCTTCTCTTAAGTGTTCTTAAGAGAATAAGCTTGTTCATTGTCTTGTGTGTGTGATTCCACAAGGCTAAGATCGTGTACTGTATCAGAGACCAATCACATCTCTGTGGTATACTTCTATCCGCCAGCACTTCCCCTTCATTCGATCCCACACGAGAGAAGCGACCGCCATCGTGTCAGATCTACATCAACGACCATCTTTCCTACACAAGAGAGAAGCGACCGCCATCTTGTGTAGCCATCATATCTATCCTGATACAAGCTCACCACCGAGTCTTGTATCATCTGGTATCAGAGCCTCACGCTCTTCCCTTGCCAGGTTTACCTTTGTTTTATTTAATTTTCCAAAAAAAAAGAAATTAAGAACCCTAATTTGCTGCATCCTTGTTTTTGTAGGTTGTTTAGTTTTATTTTCCTTAACAAAAAAAAAAAAATTGTCAGCATTCTTTCCTTAAATCGCCTGCTTCAGTCTTTGATTTATTTTCTGTACTAGTTCAAGGTTTTCGTCAAAAAAAAAAAAAAAAAAAATTCGTTTTTAAATTTTTGCGTCATTATCTTTGTTTGCTAGTATTGTTTAAGTATCTTAAAGTCTATTAAAAAGAAAAAAAAAAGAAGCTTTCATTTTCTTGTCTAATTCAGCACGTGCATCAGTTTCTCGTTTCTAAAATTTTCGTTTTCGATTTCTGTGGTACGTTGATTTCTTTTTTGTTTTTGTCTAAGTGCAGGATAATTTTTAGACACTCACAATGGGAGAACACTCAGCCATACCACAAGATGCCATGATGCAAATGATGCAAACCCTATCGAAACAACTAGAAGGGTTTGGCGAAAGGATAGGTCGTTTGGAGCAGCCTCAGCCCAGAGCTGAAGCTGAACCAGTTCAGGTTCGAAGGAATGCCCGTGAAGAGGAAGAAGACTCCCTTGACCTGGATGACGACGATGATCCACCACCTGATCCATTAAGGCGTCAACACCAGCAGAGAGAAGATCCCTTGATGAGGAACCGTGCCCGAGAGATGGACACCCGTGGACAAAACCGAGATGTTAAACTAACACCTCCTACTTTTGCAGGCAAATATTTGCTCCTATCAACAATTGGGAAGACATGAAGTACCTCTTGAGATTAAGGTATATTCCTGATCACTATCATAGAGACTTACAAAAACGTTTTAGAAAATTGTCTCAGGGAACAAGGACCGTGGACGAGTATTTTGAGGAGTTTGAGAAGCTCATGAACTCTTTGGAGTTAGAAGAATCCAGCGAGTCACTGATGGCTCAATTCATTGACGGATTGCAAGAGCGTATAGCCTGGAAAGTGGAGACGTCCAACTTCAACAGTCTACATGAACTACTTCACAAAGCTGTACAAGTGGAGCAACAAATTAAGCGTAAGATGTCTCTGAGCAATCGTACCAGAAGTAGTACACCTTGGAACGCAAGTAACAACCGAGGCATGGACAAAGGCAAAGCTATAGACAACGATTCCCGATTCAAGAATAAGTCTAGTGAAGCGCCTAAGATCACCAAGCCTGAACCAGGTAAGTTTCCTAGCACTAGTCAATCTCGTACCCGTGACATTACTTGTTTTAAATGTCAAGGTAGAGGACACATGGCAAGAGAGTGTCCGAACCAACGAGTGATGATTCTCACTCCTAGTGGAGACTACGAGTCTCAAGATGAGCAAGATGAGAACCTGAATGATCCAGAAGAAGATGTGGAGTATCCTGATGTAGGAGAACTCCTTGTGATCCGACGTATGCTGAGCGTGTATATCAACCCCGAGGAGAAAGTTCAAAGAGAAAATATCTTTCACACTCGGTGCACAATCAATAACAAGGTATGTAATTTGGTTATTGATTGAGGTTCTTGCACTAATGTTGCTAGCAGGTATATGGTAGACAGGTTAGGTCTTCAAAAGAGAAAGCATCCGAGACCATACAAACTTAGGTGGCTGAACGATGATGATGAGCTAAAGATCGCTGAACAAGTGACTGTATCATTCAGCGTTGGAAAGTACCAGGACCAAGTTATTTGTGATGTAGTTCCAATGAGAGCCGGACATCTTCTCCTTGGAAGACCATGGCAGTTCGATCGAGCTACTAATCATGATGGTCGCACAAACCACTACTCTTTTACCCACAATGACCGTAAGTTTAACCTTGCCCCTCTAAGTCCATCAGAAGTTCATGAGTTGCAAAAACACATGAACAAAGAGGTCGAGGTAAGAACTTCTAGCCTTTACTTAAGTTCTAGTCAGATTTGTAAAACCATGAGTGCCCATGGCACCGTGCTACTAATGGTTTTCAAAGAATGTCTAAGTACAGGTTTAGGTGAACTTGAACTACCTGCTGATGTACGAGCTGTACTAGATCAGTACACCGACGTTTTTCCAGAAGAGATTCCACCAGGACTACCCCCTATTCGTGGTATTGAACATCAGATCGATCTTGTACCAGGTTCTGCCCTACCTAACAAACCTGCTTACCGCATGAACCCGGAGGAGTCTAAGGAGCTAGAAAAGCAAGTGCGTGACTTGATGAACAAAGGGTACATCAGAGAGATCCTAAGCCCGTGTGCTGTACCAGTTCTTTTGGTACCAAAGAAGGATGGTACGTGGAGGATGTGTGTGGACTGTAGAGCAATCAACAATATCACCATCAAGTACCGACATCCTATTCCGAGGCTAGACGACATGTTGGACGAACTAAGTGGTGCAATCATCTTCTCCAAGATTGACTTGCGAAGCGGCTATCACCAAGTTCGAATGAGAGAAGGCGACGAGTGGAAGACCGCCTTCAAGACCAAGCAAGGTCTCTACGAATGGCTCGTTATGCCATTCGGACTAACCAATGCACCAAGCACCTTCATGCGATTGATGAACCAGGTTCTAAGGTCATTTATTGGTAAATTTGTTGTTGTCTACTTTGATGACATACTTATTTATAGTAAATGCTATTCTGATCACACTAAGCACTTAGAGTTAATTCTGAAAACACTTCGGAAGGAAGGCGTTTATGCTAACCTAAAGAAGTGCTCATTTTGTACTGACAAGTGTGTGTTCTTAGGTTTTGTAGTGAGTAAAAATGGCCTACAGGTAGATGAAGAAAAGATCAAGGCGATCTGTGAATGGCCTACTCCAACATCCATTGGACATGTTCGCAGTTTTCATGGACTAGCAAGCTTCTACATGAGGTTTGTCAGAGACTTCAGCACAGTGGCTGCACCAATGACTGCTGTAATCAAGAAAAACGTACCATTCTCATGGGGAGAAGCCCAAGAACAGTCATTCAACACGCTGAAAGAGAGGCTTCACAAGCACCAGTTTTAGCACTTCCAGATTTTGAAGTTATGTTTGAAGTGGAGTGTGATGCATCAGGTTTGGGAATTGGAGCTGTACTACATCAGAGGAAAAGACCAGTCGCGTTTTTCAGTGAAAAGTTAAGTGGAGCAGCATTGAACTACCCGACCTACGACAAAGAGCTTTATGCCTTAGTACGAGCACTTGAGACATGGCAACACTACTTGTTGTCCAAGGAATTCATCATTCACACCGACCATGAAACTCTGAAGCACCTCAAGGGTCAGACTTCACTTAAGAGGAGACATGCAAAGTGGTTGGAGTTCATCGAGACGTTCCCATATGTGATCAAGTACAAGAAGGGAAAGGAGAACGTGGTAGCTGATGCTTTGTCAAGGAGACATGCCCTTATAGCTACAATGGAGGCTAAAGTAATGGGTTTTGAGCACATCAAGGATTTGTACAAGGATGATCCAGAACAGAGCCGTCCAAGAGGCCAAGCAAGGCAAGCTGGTGCTTGCGGCCTTTAAATAATATAGATAAAATCGGCCTTAAATTTTGTAAATGCTCTTGTAGTCTACTGGTTATGACTGCTGTATAAGTGTGAGAGGTGAGGAGTTCGAATCTGTCTAGCTCCACCTTCCACTTGAAAACATTTTTCCTTCCTTTTTCAATAGGCCTATATTTTTTTTTGCTTCCAGCCTTTAAATCTTCAGGGACGGCTCTGATCCAGAATTAGGAGAGTGCTACAAAGAGCATGGCAAAGGAGCTTATCAAGCATTCTACTTGCAAGATGGGTTCTTATTCAAAGACAAGCGGTTGTGCATCCCTCAAGGTTCAATGCGAGAGTTGATACGCACCGAAGCACATGGTGGAGGGTTGATGGGTCACTTTGGTGTTGACAAAACCTTGGCAATGGTCATGGATCAATTCTTTTGGCCCCATCTCAAGAAGGACGTGGAGTGATTTTGTTCTCGATGCATTGTTTACCACAAGGCAAAATCCAGGTTACATCCTCATGGTCTATACTTACCATTACCTATTCCTAACGCCCCTTGGGTAGATATTTCTATGGACTTTGTCTTAGGATTGCCTAAGATTAGACACAAGGATTCAATCTTTGTCATCGTGGACCGGTTCTCTAAGATGGCACACTTCATCCCATGTGACAAGACCAATGACGCTACTCAAACCGCGGATTTGTTCTTCAAGGAAGTGGTGCGCCTCCATGGTATCCCAAGGACCATCGTCTCTGATCGTGACACCAAGTTCTTAAGTCACTTTTGGAAGACACTTTGGAGAAAGTTAGGTACCAAGCTTCTATTCTCTACAACTTGTCATCCTCAAACGGATGGACAAACCGAAGTGGTAAACCGAACTCTCTCAACTTTACTTAGAGCCACTCTTGGTAGGAATATGGCTACATGGCTTGATTGCATTCCTTTTATTGAGTTTGCTTATAATCGTGCCGTTCACTCGGCTACAAAACTATCTCCCTTCGAGATAGTCTATGGAACTAACCCTTTATCTCCCATAGATTTAGCACCTTTACCTCAGATAGAACAGGCTTTTCAAGTTGCGTTAAGACGAGGAGAAATCATAAAGAAGTTGCATGAAAAAGCAAAAGGCAACTTGGAGAAGAAGGCCGTCGACAACAAACGCAAAGCTGATCGAGGAAGAAATGAAGTGATCCAGGAGATTCAGTTTTGAGGGCAAAACCTTTTGAAGAGAAAGGGAATGATGCGGACATCGACTATCCTGTCCAACCCGCTGAACTAGGTCAAGTACCAGATCCTGTACCACACCCTGTACCAGTCGTCCCAGTAGGTCCCATGACTCGTTCAAAGTCTAAACAACTTAGAAAGAGGTTCAATCTAGCTGTATAAGACATTGTGAGCTCACTAGAGCTGAACTACGTCAACTGGTCTGTACCACCGTTACTCCATCATGACGGATATGATCCCATCGCCGAGGAAGAGCTTGCTGAAGCATTCACCCAAATGAGTCTTGAACATACCATTTCCCCATGTATGAATTCTCCTTTGACAGGTCAAGAAACCTCTAGAATCCAAGAGAAGACAATGGAGTCACAAGAGGCGAGCAAAACAAGCTTCACCTTCGAGAGTGATCAAGAGAGTGAAGATCAAGAACAAGACATCAAGGACTTGGAAGAGCTTCAAGAGACTGATCAAGCTACCCAAGAGAAACTCTAAGAAACCATCTACTTCACGAAACCAACAAACAAACATGCACCTGACAAGACCCCTGAAGTAGATCAAGACGTAGTTCAGAGAACATCGATTGGGCCTAGATCGCATCCAGATAAGTTCTATTCAGTATTTTCAATATTTGCAGGTCCACTAAGCCCCAACAACGGGCTAGAATACGTGCCCTTCAAGTGAGTTTAAGTGTGCACAATTAGTTTCTTTATTTTGTCATTTTCTTTCCAAAAACAATGGGTTTTGTGTGCTTTTTATTTGTTTCCTTTTGTATTTCTTTGCATTTATTTTTGGCCCTAGGGCTAGCTGATGGACTCTTATAAAGTCCCCCTGCAGCAGTTGTACGATTTTTCACCCTTGATTATCAATAAAGAACCGAACTTTCTTCACTTCTTCTCTTAAGTGTTCTTAAGAGAATAAGCTTGTTCTTTGTCTTGTGTGTGTGATTCCACAAGGCTAAGATCGTGTACTGTATCAGAGACCAATCACATCTCTGTGGTGTACTTCAATCCGCCAGCACTTCCCCTTCATTCGATCCCACACGAGAGAAGCGACCGCCATCGTGTCAGATCTACATCAACGACCATCTTTCCTACACAAGAGAGAAGCGACCGCCATCTTGTATAGCCATCATATCTATCCTGATACGAGCTCACCACCGAGTCTTGTATCATAAACACTTGTAAATCCCTTTAAACCACTTATAACCGTGATAAATCATTTAA
>NW_006238922.1:6192353-6197716 GCF_000375325.1 Capsella rubella | reverse complement strand
AACTTTTGTAAACTTCTAAAACCCATTAAAAACCCTTGTAAATCCTTAAAACCCATTTTAAAGAACTTGTAATACCTTTAAAAACTTTTGTAAACCCTTCAAAAACCTTTGTAAACTTCTAAAACCCTTTAAAACTTCTTGTAAATCCTTTAAAACTATTTTTAAATCTTTGTATGCCTTTAAATATACTTTTAAATCCTTTTAAAAACACTTGTAAATCCTTTTAAAAAACCTTTAAAAATCCTTGTAAATTTTTAAAATCCTTTAAAAATTCTTGTAAATCCTTTTAAAACTGTTATAAACTTATAAAAACTTTTAAAAACCATTGTCAATCATTTAAAAACCATTTAAAAACCTTTGTAGGCTTCTAAAACTCTTTAAAAACCATTACAAGTCTTTTAAAAACCATTTAAAAACTCTTGTAAATCCCTTTAAAACCCCTTATAAACCCTTTAAAAGACCCTTTAAAAAATCTTGTAAACCCTTTAAAAAAATTTGGCGGGAAAGTTTTGAAAAAATATTTTTTTTTGCGGGAAAATGTTTTGGCGGGAAATTTTTGGGGGTGGAAATTTTTGGAAGGAATATTCCTTCCTTTGGGAAAGAATATTCTTTCAAATAGGGGTAAAATAGCCATTAAAAATTAAGAGAGGGCAAAAATGAAAATGGTAAAAAAAGAGGGTATTTTTAAAAGAGGGTATCATAAAAAGGTTATTGGTATCAATTTCTCAAAAGATAATAATGCAAATGACTAAATTAAAATCTTTGAATTTTCATTAATACCCAAACTTTGATACTATGCAAATACCAACCTACACTCGTTAAAAAAAAATCAAATTGTCAACCTCAATCTATATATATAATGGGAGAGTTCTCTCTCCCTCTAAAGTTGTCCACATCAGCATTTTTTCTATTTTTTGTGACAAATCATCTAAACTCATATATTTTGTTAATCATTCTATTGTCTTTTGGCATGTTAGTTTGTAACTTAAGCCCCAACACTTTTACATCCAAATTGGGTTTTTGGCCTCTTCCATAACCCATGTCATGTTCATGTATATGTTTTTTTTTTTTTTTAACGCTGATAGATTCAATATTATTAGAAAATGAGTCTGCATAACAAAACCATAAGCCATAAGATGGAAACCAAAAATCGTAAAGGAAAAGAAACCAAGAATTAAACTCCACGACGTTTGTCCCTTTCAATCCGGTCATGAAGCCAAGACGGACCACCAAGCGCTAGATGCGAAGTTAGTCGACCATCCCGTGTAACGCTGCAACCAATCTCCCTAGCCAATAAATTAGCTTTCGGTGAAGAAAGGTGAAAAGAAACCTTCCGCATCACCCGTATTACTTGCCCGATCTTAGATAACGATGCACGATATTTAGGCCAAGAAACTGGATTTGTGATAGCTTCCCAAGCTGCCTTACAGTCCAACCAAACTTCACAAATGTCATAATGAAGATCATGTAAACTAGATAAGCAGCTCCGATGCAATACGATTATAACAAGGCCGAAAAGCATCTCTCGCATGAAGCATAACATCTCCTTCATGATTACGCAAGACCCAAGCTCCACCACTAAAAGAAGATTCATTTATCCAAGATGAATGAATATTGCATTTGAGCGTCCCATACGGCGGATGAATCCACAGTTTTCCGGTTGCCAAGAGTACTCTACCACCAACCCAGAACTCATTGTCACGGTTTCCTTGTTGTTGACACCATTCCTCCATGTCTCTTAATGTCGTGACCAACACGATATGGGGGTTTATAGCTGATTACTCGAGTATTTAACCCGATAACTTAACCGAAGTAAAGTATATGAGGGATCGATCACAAGGAGCAATGGTACACTAAAGACTTTCGAGACTCGTTATCAGCTAAAGCGGAAAGACTTGTTGTTTGTTTTTCAGTTTTTGTAAATAAAAATGCAAATAAAGAGATTAAACTTATGAATTTAAGACATTGGGCTGCAGGGTATTTTCAGAGAATCAATGAATAACAAATAAAAGCAATAAGGAATTCAAACATGAAGAACCGTTCTTGAACATAAACAGAAGTTTAGACTAATTCTCTCTCAAGACATTAGCCACTAAATTTTAACTATTCAATTACTAAACTCTCATTTGTAATTTCCTAGCCAAATTTGCATTATCAAACAGGTTCATTTGGTTCACAAAGCGTTCTAACATCAACTCTCGCAGGTTAGAAGTACAATGCTCAATTTACATTCATTCAGTCATTTTATCGAACATCTCTGAAACACATAAAAGCCTAAGTTCTAAAACAGGGTGATCAATCCTATTCTAGCATTGAGAACATGTAAATTGAAAAACCTAGTGATTAAGAATTCCCTAAGACAATTAAATCTATCAAATCATTGAATTCTCCTACTTGAAACCCTAAAACCCAATTTAGAGACTACTCAGACATAACAATTGAAACAAAGCAAATAGATTTTAAAGGAAACATGATTAAATAGATTAGAATAAGAAAAAGATTTAGAAATCTTCTCCAAGTGTCAAGAGGATGGATTCTTCTCTCAAAATTGTTTAGAAAGCAAAGAACAATATTTATAACTCAAAAATATGAAGGATAGCTGCTAAAAGTCGAGCCTAGGGTATAAAAACAATATGAGACGAGTTGGATCTGTTTTGGATCGAATATGGGCCAAAATCTGCGTCAGAGGTAAGGGACCGATCGATCCAACAGTTAGACCGATCGGTCTATTGCTCCCAGGTTTTACTTCTGCATCAGCTTCAACAACTCGGCAGAATGACCTGTCTTCACGAAATCGGGTGTAGCTCTTGAATGTACCGTTAGATTTCGTTGAAATCACTTGCAAATGAAAGCTAACATCCGTCATCATCTTGTGTCAAAATATAAGAAAGATCTAACGGTGGAAAGTTGTTTATCTGATCCCAAACATCTGACAATTTTACATGAATTTGCACTCCAAATGTGTGTTTGCTTCCCAAAACAGCTCGTTTTATTCCAAAGCAACCTAAAACCTGTAAATACTCTATAATGGAATAAAAGACTCTTAAAACAAACTTTGACTCAATAAAAGTTATAAAATGAAAAAGAAAAGAAAGACTTAAAACCGATAAAAACACAATATATCAACTCCCCCCGACTTAGATTCTTGCTTGTCCTCAAGCAAAACAAAAATCTTAATCAAGAGATGAGGTTTGAAAACGTGAGAACTCACATATTCTTTTGGGATCATGCTCTTAATCAATTGCCTGCAAACCACTAACACAAAATTTATATCAAACCGTACAATAATGTACTTCACCATGACATCATGAGACCCCTAAATCACAAAGAAATTCAGAATCAGATAACTTAACCTTTTAACATTCATTAGCAGTTTCGTGCACTCTCACAAAGGGGATATCGAACACGTTATGGTCTATGTGTAAAGGCAGGTTTAGGTGGCTCAAGTGTTTAAGGTTCAGTAATAATATAAGAACGGATGCAAATCATTATGCAAAATCACAGTGAGACACAGACCAATTGGGAGGTACATAACTTCCGTCTAGCTTGGATCACCTTAACCAAATCAAACCCCAAACAAATCATAAGTATTATAGATGCTTTTCAAATACAACCAAAGACATATCGACTTTTCCGGTTCCATTCTTTCTCCTTTCCCGTTCTTTTCTCTTTCTTTTTTTTTTTCATTTTTTTTTTTTTTTTTTGGACGGGGGAGTGGAACCGGTTCTCGTCTCACAAACTGCATCAACAAAACTCAATCATGATCGCTCACAGCACATGCTCATAAATATGACAATATAACCACAAGAACTCAATGTCAATCATCCCAAACAACTACAATTACAATCCTAACTAAAGGAAAGCTATGTCGGTCTGTATACTCCGTAGTTTTTGCACATGAATCACATGATGACAATGACATAAGAATGCATGTGGTATGAAGCATGGATAGGGTTAAAGGTGTGGTACTAGACTAAAGATGAGTCTAGCCATTCAGAGTTTACAAAGAGTGGTAAAACAACGCGGATTAAACTCTGAATGTATTATCCATTACATGATTACCAACCCCTTAAGTGAGATATAACAAGTCAAGATTAAGTTCAAATAAGAAAGGTTAAGCTCAAATCATCCAAATGTCGAAGTGAGGGATTATACGAGTGATCTAGTCATGAATTTTCCTGAAGTTCCAAGTTATCCTTAAACAATGCTAAATGGTCCCAAGGCAACGAAATCAAGCAAGGTGCAATTCCCTAAGAAAAGCTCATAGTTCTCATACAACATTTTGACTCAATAAAGCAGACACGATTTGACTCGATAAAACAAACTGACAGACTCAAGAAAACATCAAAATGAAAAATAAGAAAAAGCAAATTGCATCAGTAGACTAGTGACATCCTCCCCTAGACTTGCTTCACACCGTCTCGGTGTGAGAACAATTCCAAAAGAAAACGTCACAACCAAATAGCAAGGCAGATGCAAAAAAAAAGAAGAAGAATAAAAACAAGAAAACTGACCTGGGACATCTGGTGGGTTGCCTCCCACAAAGCGCTTATTTTTGGTCTTTAGCTTGACCGCTCCACACAAAACATTAATCACAAGAATCAAAAGGTTGAGCCAATGCACCTTTAGTCCTTCTCCTGTTACCGCACACAACAATATGCACAAAGTAACACACAATTATCCATGATAAGGAGGCAAAATAACCATTAAATAAATTTACTACAAATGTAGCATATATCTTGAAATATTCTTTGATGGTTTGATGCTCATGAGGATCAAATGCATTTGGTGGAAATATAAAATCAATTTCAGGTCCTAACGAGGTTTTAACAAAATAGTCAACTTTATCCCCATTAATCTCATATAGCACAATATTTCCATCCATATAATCAACCTCAGCATCCTCAGTCACATGCAAGATGTTATCAATATCAAGCACAACTCCTAAATAAGATTCTTCAAGAAGAGATCTAGATATTTCAGGCATTGAAAACTTAAACTTGAGATCATGAACATTCAAAGCACAATGATATTCAATATCAAAACATATTTCATGGTAATCTCTAGCAAGTTTTTCTGCTCTAAAAGTATCTAGTTTTTGAGACTCACTTATCAAATCATAGCATTCACTGATAATCTTGGGAGTATGCAAACTAGAAGCAACATCTTCAATGCAAGGCATAGGAAAATCCTCAAAATCATGAATTTCATGGGTTGAAACGCATGTACCTTCTATGTCGCTCGGTGGAACCCAATATATTACCTTTTCAAGATCATGGGCTTCTTTGATCTCATAGCCTGTGAGTTGCCTTCCTTCATATGCTGCCCGCATCGGTACGAGTTTCAACCGGGTCATAGTCGCT
>NW_006238922.1:6121633-6192253 GCF_000375325.1 Capsella rubella | reverse complement strand
TAAGAACACTCTCATCAAATGGTGGCTCTATATATGGCTCATCCTCTTCTTCTTGTGGCCAATCATTGAATTCCATGGCCAACAACTCCTAAATCACCAAAAAGAAATAAAAATTGTTAGTTAAAAAAAACTGTCAAGAAAATGCTCTAGACTAAAAACTAATCCTAAATATTTAGGTAAAGCAATTGCTCCCCGGCAGCGGCGCCAACTTGATTACTCGAGTATTTAACCCGATAACTTAACCGAAGTAAAGTATATGCGGGATCGATCACAAGGAGAAATGGTACACTAAAGACTTTCGAGACTCGTTATCAGCTAAAGCGGAAAGACTTGTTGTTTGTTTTTCAGTTTTTGTAAATAAAAATGCAAATAAAGAGATTAAACTTATGAATTTAAGACATTGGGCTGCAGGGTATTTTCAGAGAATCAATGAATAACAAATAAAAGCAATAAGGAATTCAAACATGAAGAACCGTTCTTGAACATAAACAGAAGTTTAGACTAATTCTCTCTCAAGACATTAGCCACTAAATTTTAACTATTCAATTACTAAACTCTCATTTGTAATTTCCTAGCCAAATTTGCATTATCAAACAGGTTCATTTGGTTCACAAAGCGTTCTAACATCAACTCTCGCAGGTTAGAAGTACAATGCTCAATTAACATTCATTCAGGCATTTTATCGAACATCTCTGAAACACATAAAAGCCTATGTTCTAAAACAGGGTGATCAATCCTATTCTAGCATTGAGAACATGTAAATTGAAGAACCTAATGATTAAGAATTCCCTAAGACATCTAATCTATCAAATCATTGAATTCTCCTACTTGAAACCCTAAAACCCAATAGAAGAACTACTCAAACTTAGCAAAAGAGAAAACAAAAATCATAGATAAAGAAAACATGATGAAATTTCAGAAACAATAAGAAAGGGTTTAGAAATCTTCTCCAAGTGTCAAGAGGATGGATTCTTCTCTCAAAATTGTTTAGAAAGCAAAGAACAATGTTTAGAACTCAAAAATATGAAGGATAGCTGCTAAAAGTCGAGCCTAGGGTATAAAAACAATATGAGACGAGTTGGATCTGTTTTGGATCGAATATGGGCCGAAATCTGCGTCAGAGGTAAGGGACCGATCGATCCAACAGTTAGACCGATCGGTCTATTGCTCCCAGGTTTTACTTCTGCATCAGCTTCAACAACTCGGCAGAATGACCTGTCTTCACGAAATCGGGTGTAACTCTTGAATGTACCGTTAGATTTCGTTGAAATCACTTGCAAATGAAAGCTAACATCTGTCATCATCTTGTGTCAAAATATAAGAAAGATCTAACGGTGGAAAGTTGTTCATCTGATCCCAAAAATCTGACACTTCTACATGAATCTGCACTCCAAATGTGTGTTTGCTTCCCAAAACAGCTCGTTTTATTCCAAAGCAACCTAAAACCTGTAAATACTCTATAATGGAATAAAAGACTCTAAAAACAAACTTTGACTCAATAAAAGTTATAAAATGAAAAAGAAAAGAAAGACTTAAAACCGATAAAAACACAATATATCAATAGCTTGTTGTGAGAACACTAACCCGTTTCTAGCTTTCCAAATCTCCCAAAGTAGCCATGGTATCACTGCTCGCAAATGTGAGGCTATCTCTGTTTTCTCCATTAACGAAAACATGTACTCCATATTCTCTGGAATCGACATTGAAAAACCTTGTGTAGGTATTGGTAGACCACTCACATCCCAAACCTGAAAAGCAGAGAGACACTTAAAGAGAACGTGAGATATAGTTTCCTCATCCCTCGTGCAAACTTTACACAGAGTGTTTACACCAATTCCGTGTCTCATCAAACACTTTCCAACCGCTACAGCACATGAGAGGACTCGCCAAAGGAACAATTTTATTTATGGGGCTGTTCGCAAAGCCCACACTTTTTCTTTGAGGCAGTTCAGCTGTTGCTTGTCTTGCGAGACTGATTCTAGCAGGTCTCCTGAGTGAGAAAGTAGCCAATAGCCACTTTTAACAGAGTAACTACCATTTGATGTGTACGCCCAAACTACACTGTCACTCAAATCAACTTTCGGTGGAAATGAACATATGCTTATGATATCACAAGGTAGAAAGAGCTCATTTAAGAGTTGGAGATCCCATTCACCCTGTGATGTTATCAGCTCTGCAACTTTCATATTGATATCCATTCTCGATTCTTTGTTGAACGGTCGCCTTGGCTTGTCATCATAAACCCATTTATCCAGCCAGACCGATGTAGAGACTCCATTACCAATGGACTTCATTAGACCCTTTTCCAACAATTCTCTTCCAAACATGATGCTACGCCAAGCATAGGACGGTCTATAGCCCAGTTTAGCTTCAAGAAAACCTTTGTCTGCAAAATATTTGGCCTTATACACTCTTGACAACAGTGAGTCCGGATAGTGAAGCAAACGCCAAGCTTGTTTAGCCAATAGTTTTTGATTAAACTGTCCAATGTCCCGGAAACCAAGGCCTCCTCGTTTTTTAGATTGACATAGCTTCTCCCACGAGACCCAATGCATCTTATGCTTGTCCTCAGTTGCATTCCACCAAAAGCTTGACATAGCACTATTGATTTTCTGACATTGTTGTTTAGTTAACCTAAAGTAGGACATTGCATATACCGGGAGAGACATAGCGACAGATTTTAATAACACCTCTTTACCTCCTAAAGATAGGGTCTTCTCATACCAACCGCTGAGTCTAGCCTTCAGACGCTCAGTGATGTAACTTAGTATCTCTGTTTTTGAACCACTGAAACATTCGGATAGACCCAAATATTTTCCAGCCCCACCTTCTTGAAAAATACCAAAAAACAGCTAATTAACCGTTTCATAATTGGATCAATCTTCTGCCCAAAACTTATTGATGATTTCTGAAAGTTTATTTCTTGTCCCGAAGCTCTCCCATAAAGCTGTAAACACTGAAGAAACTCCGAACATTCTGACAACGTAGCACGGCAAAGAAATAAACTGTCGTCCGCAAAGAGAAGATGTTGTACCGAAGGGCAATCATTAGATAACCTCATCCCCGTTAAACGGCCCGTAACTTCAGCTCGATTCATGATGTGAACTAATGCCTCAGCGCACAAAATAAAAAGAAATGGCGATAGTGGGTCACCTTGACGAATGCCTCTTTCAGGTTTGAAAAAACCGTAAGAGCAGCCGTTAATTAAAACGGAATAAGAAACAGATCGCACGCAGCTCATTACCCATTTCACCCAAATAATATTAAATCCTAGCCGTATTAATAGCTCTTCGAGAAAATCCCATTCAACGCGGTCATATGCTTTCGACATATCCGTCTTAATGGCCATGAAGTCTTCATTACATTTTGGATTCGTCTTTAACGCATGCACCATTTCATGAGCCAAAAGAATATTGTCCGAAATTAATCTCCCGGATACAAAAGCTCCTTGTGTATTCGATACAATCTCTGGTAAATAGACCTTCAATCTATTACAAAGAACCTTTGAGACGATTTTATACACCACAGAACATAGACTGATTGGACGAAGATCAGTCATATGAGAGGGGTTAGGCTTCTTCGGGAGTAAGCATAACTGTGTAAAGTTCCATTCCGAGGGTAGATTGCCGGATTGAAAAAATTGATGCACTTCCTCCATGACTTGAGGTCCAATGATGTCCCAATATTTATGATAGAAATGCCCCGACATACCATCCGCCCCCGGAGTACTCTCGCCTTTGATACTTAATGCAGCAATCCTTATCTCTTCCCCCAAAACTGGTTTTATAAGTTCCATATTCATCTGTTGAGTAACACGCGGAATCATGCCTTCTAAAGCTTCTGGAACTGAGGACGGTTGAGAGCTAGAAAAAAAGTTTCGGAAATAGTCAACAGCTATCTCTCCTTTTGAAGCTTCAGAGAATTGTTCGATTCCATTCGCATCAAAAAGTGATAAAACTCTGTTCTGAACTCGTCGCTGTTGAACACTACCATGGAAAAATTTGGTATTGCAATCACCCTCTCTTAACCAGCGTTCCTCGCTTTGTTGCTTCCAAAACAACTCCTCCTCTTGATAAGCTTCAGATAACTCCCAACGTAACGTCTTTAAGACAGAAAAATCCGGTTGCAGTTTTGAACTTTCAATCTCCATTGCACCACGAAGCTCTGTTAAACGTGTTTTAGAGTTTTGGTTTGTTTCTCTCTTCCATGTAGAAATCGATCTTCTACAATTAGCAATCCTTTGCATTAATGATGTTTGACCAACAGCATTTCCTCTAGACTAACCATCACGTATCACGTCGCCAAAACCGGTTTTGGAAATCCAGCGTTTGTTAAAAAGAAAACGTCCACGGCGGGACATATTCTCATTTACAAACCGGGTTAGTAGTGGTCTATGATCAGAGCCTATACGCTCCAAATACTCTGTTTGTGCTCGTGGAAATAGTTGAAACCAATCCTCATTCCCTAAAGCCCTATCCAAGCGGCATTGTATCCATAACTTGTTGCGTTCTCCAGCCCATAAGAATTTATTACCAATGCTTGGGACCTCCCGTAGACGACAGTCATTTATCATGTTCCTAAACGGAAAGAAAGATGACTCCGCCCGTGACGGCCCACCAAGCTTTTCAGAGTTATTTATGATCTCATTTAAATCACCAAGTACTAACCATGGATCATCTCTGGATACTCCAATGTCAATTAATGTATTCCAAACAGCTTGATGTAAATGTGGAACCGGGTCTCCATACACGCATGAAATAAAGAAACAAAGAGATCCAAGCTTGACTTTTACATCAATAATTCTTGTACTTGAACTTAAAACTTCAACTTCATAAGATGTCTTCCAAAACAATGCAAGTCCTCCACTCAACCCCACTGGATCAACAATGTGAGATTTATCATAACCAAGAGAACGTTGCAGATTTCTTACAACACTACTGGAGTTTTTAGTCTCCAAGAGGAACAAAAAATCCGGGAAATGTTGACGTCTCATTTCCCTCAAAATAGGAATTGTCAAGTTGCCCCCCAAACCTTGACAATTCCAACTCATGAAGCTCATTACTGTTGCAGCGGTTCCTCAACCGGAACCACCGCACTATCGTTTTGTTTTGCAACTTTAGCTATCCACACATTTTCATGAGTTGCCTTTCTCTTGTAAGTACCTTCTTTCATACTCTCTTCAGCATGTAATGCTTGCTTTGGGCCACCACCAGGTTATAGGGCTTGAGCTTTCCTCTTCCATTGGCTAGGTCGTCTCCGCTGTTTCCCTCTAGAGGGCTTGATTCCGGATGAACCGGCCGAGAAACTGGCCTTGAAACCCGTAGAATCAAGCTCATGTTGCGAGGCCGTTGCATAAGTAGCCGACCTGGATTGCAACGGTTGCGAAAGCCGCGTCATTGCCTTTCCTAGAGCTACAACCGAGACAACGTGTTCACCTCCACCGTCTGTACTCGTCCCTATTCCTTCAAAGCCAAACACTAATCCCTTTCCTTTGTCGACATCCGTTGTGAATTTTGTAGGAGCTTCCAACCTTAGACAGGTTTTTTGTCCTTGTAAATCCCCTTCTAGATCCCACACTGATTTTCGTACCCTAGCAATGTGAATCTTCTTCACTTCCGGATCTGCGACTGATAAATATTGTCGCATCTCATCAAGAACTTCTTTAGAAATTTTTGGTTTACCAGTAGCAAAGTCGATCCCTACATCATCATTGGTTACAACTCCAAACAACGGATCATCTTTACTGATCTGAGGGAGGAGTCGCGATGGAATGACAGTAGAAGATTTAACCCCACCCGTAGCAATCACTTGCCGGTTTAAGGGGTTAAATGGACAGCGCTCTTTGTCATGTGTGATACGTTGACATTGGTAGCACCGTCGCCTAATCCTCTCATACTCAATGTTGATAGTCACCGATTCACCCGTTGGAGTTTGAAGTATCCTGTTATTCCTAAATGGTCGACTTACATCCAGCAAAAACCTAGCTCTCACGTAACCCTTACTTAGAGGTTGCAAAGGGTCGAAAGCCACATCAGTAAGTGTTCCAATATGCTCGGCAATCTCTTGTATTGTTTCTTTTGTCATGTGGTTCACCGAGATATTTCTTAAGCGAATCCAAACCGGTAACACTTTAAGTTAATCTGCTGGTGGCTTTTCCACCCATCTCTCCAAAGTCATGCTCCAATCATTAAACGTCCAAGCTCCAGCTTCCAGAATTGTGAGCATCTCTCTCTCCGAATCAAAGATGAACTGGAACCTATCATTCGGAAGTGCAATACCCCTTGCCCTGTTATACACTCGCCAAATCCGAGGCATCTCATGAATCAAACTCGACATCTTCTGGTTTTCCGGGCACAGAAGACGGCCGATGATACTTTGTTCATTCCGTTCACACGAACTAAACTGTGGTAAGTTTCTCAACACAATCGGTTCCTCTTCATCCAAAGACATCTCCTTCAAAGCCTTGTCAAGCGCAAACTCCATACTCAATCTCTCCCAAGCCTTCTTACACCAAAACAAACCCGACGACTGGCTGAAACGAACTTCAAACACTCCGGCGCAACAAGATGAAACCCGGTAAACGTATCTCACTCGCTAGAAAACAAGCCTTCTAGATGAGAACTTCGCAAAACCCTAATCGCCTCTTAAAACCCTAGGCGCCCCCGTACTTTCTGTTTAAATAAATAATAAGTAATTCGAATCATATATGTTATTTATAATTAATAAAAATTAAAGATAAAGAAAAAAGAAATTTACATAATGTTAACATATAATTTCTTTTCATGTTAATAAATAAATAATTTAAAAATAAAAATATGTAAAATAAATTAAATTTAAAATAGTAAAACCAATACTATGAGAATTTTATTAGTAATAATATTATGATTCAAACTCTAAACAACAACAAACTTTAAAATAATCATACTTTGGAATTTTAAACGTGGTAATGTGTTTTAAAATTTACTTAAATTTTAAATGCGTGGTAGAATAATACAAATTGTTTGTAATTTTACTTTTACAATTTTAAAGAGGAAAAATAAATTTAAAGTGAAACATAAGTTCTAAAAAAAATATTACATATTGTTTTTATTAAATTTAAACTAAAAACAAAAGATTACTAAACTCAATTTAAAATACTTTAAGATGAAAATATTTGAAAGGTCACACTTTATGTCGTGAAATTCTATTAAGAATATAAAAATTATAAAAACATTATTATCCATATTCTAAAATAATAAACAATTAACTATCACATTATTCATGAGTTTTACAATAAAATATAGAGAAAGTGATATGTAAGCCGTAACCTGATATGTAATTTGTGTAGCATATCTCAAAAATAAAGTTTAATTATTCTCAAGTAGTACTATACCTTTATAAAATAATCTAAAAGAAAAACAAGTTTGCTATCCCATGATTTGAATCAATGCTTTTAACCCAAAATTGACGATTATTAAGGAAGAAATTGTTATGATATGTCTTAAAAAGTAACTCACACTTCAATATATAGTATACGAGAGCTAATAGAAGGTAGAAATAAACTAGATGTCGAGAGGTAACGAGTGCATTATAGAAGATCACAAAAGAATTAGTTGTTAAAAACGATTGAATATAAATGACTATGGCCATGTTCTTTTGATAAACGCGCGACTGAGACGTGCGACTCCTTGAGAAACAACGACATATTGTAATTATTAATATATTAGAGGCTGTCTTTGTAAATTTGGCAAATTTCTAATTAAAAAATAGATTTGTACGATACAGAATATTTTTTAAGATCGTCTTCTCCGTAGATCTCTGTTCTTGGTTCAAACCTGCGACAATCGCATCTTCAAAACAAAGACATAAGTATTTTCATCTGGCGATTCCAAAATCATAGTATTTCAGTCGCAATGAAATGAAGAGAAGAAAAATAGAGAAGGTTTAAAGGAGAAGTAAAAGCATATTTTTGGTCGCCGATCACTGCGACTGCGATTTACTGCCGAACACGCTGTATAACTTAAAAAGATAATGTAAATGACTAAATTTTGAAATATTTGAGATCTCATTTATTGTGTGAAATGAAGAAACTCTAGACATACTACTAGATTCAAAGTCGGGCTTAACCGTTAGTTATAGAAATGAGATAAGATAGACACATTCATGACTTGGTCGAGAGTTCTCTTTTACCACATTGCACTTTTTCCGATGGATAAAGCAACTTCGCTAAACCTACTCTAGCGACATGATATTATATATGTATCTTTACACTTAATGATGTATATGAGGCTCGGTAAATTTGTGTTATATATAGAGGTATTATATTTGTATCAACATCTAATCATAAAGATATCTACAATTAGGATCATGAGCTGGTGTCGATGCCATTTACTCTTCTCGCAAATCTTTTCAAGTAATCTTCGTTACCATGTAATAATATTAAAACATTTATTTGTCAAGAAAACATTATCGCCAACAATATATATGTTGTATATCACTTAAAAAATTAGTTTAGTGTTAAATTATATAGCTTTTATCTTCTAAAATTTGAATGATTATAGTTATGCTCAAAGATTATTATTGATAGAAGAGGTTTTAGATTAAAATCCCGCGCAACGCGCAGGTACACAATCTAGTTATATGAAATTAGCCGATTTCAACATCTCTCGAAACAATGACTATTTAACGGTGATGGGTCAAATGACAGGGTGACAATGACATCTCTCGAAACAATGACTATTTAACGGTTTTGTTCACCTGTTCACAACAAACAACGTCTTTTTAAAGGATTATTATCAAGTAGAAAATAGTTATGATATGTCTTGAAAATCAATTGACACTCCAATATATCTACACCAAATTTAAACTAACGTATTATTGAAGTGCCATATTTTAAATATGGTTTGATTTTTTCCACGATTATATGACGAAACATGATTGTAAGACAAGTCGAGTTGTAAGACGAGTAGAGTTGTTTATTACATATACATAAATTTTAAAATATTTTCGGGGAATCTCAAAAATACCTTTTTCAAATATGAGTTTTTAAAAATATCCTCATTTCAAACTTTATCAAAAAACCACTAAAAATGTTGAAATTTATCCAAATATGTGTGTAAACTTATAAATATACACACAAATTACCTTTATATTTGTATAAATTTTTATATAACTTTCATAAATAGCGTAAAAATAACTTATATATACCTTTTAGAAACCTTTTAAAAATCATTTAAAACCTTATAAAACTTGTAAAAACGATTTAAAACTTTTTAATTCATTGTAAAATATTTGTATCAAATCTCCAAATAGTAGATATTATATAGAATTACCTTATAACCATATAAAGTTTATAATTTTTCATATTTAAACAAAGGTATTTTTGAAAATGGATAGATAAAGAGTGTATTTTGAAAAATGGTAACCAAAAGGGGTATTTCTCAGAAATTCTCAAATATTTTAAAAACTTTAAGTGATATTATTATTTAAACTCTAAATTAAAGTATTATTAACCTTGCTAAACATGAGTTTAATTTTTTCGACGATTTTATGACATGATGGGTTGTAATATGTTTCCAGTGAATTATATGATGTGATGGGTTGTAAGACGGGATAAGTATGAATTGATATTAATAAAAGAATATCATTAATTTCATACTTCAATAGGGTAAAAATCTTTATTTTACTACTCCCTCTGTTTCAATTTAAGTGATGTTTAAGGTTCTAGCACACTAATTAATAAAACATATAATTTACCCATTTTCCATAAAATATCATTAACTAATATGAATTCAACTAATAAGAAAATATGATGTAAAATATAATTGGTTAAAAAATATTAAATACATTAAATTTTTGCATAGGAAATTGAAAACATCACTTATAGTGAAACAAAAAAAATTGACTAAAACATCACTTCTAATAAACATTTTTTAACAACAACAACATAAGACATGTATAATCAAAATAATTGAGTAAAAATTGATAATATATAATCTTAATAATTATAAAATGAACTCCAACAAAATCTGTAAATTTTAGAAAATATGAATTAAAAATAAAATATTTGTCAGCATGGGTTAAAATGAATAAATATAAAAAATCTGTGTGTTTTAAAGTGAAATTACATAATCTTTTATAGAGTACATTTCCTCATGAATATGTTTAATAAGCTTACTGTTGAGTCGTCTTTGTGACACTACTCTGTAGCTCAGTGGTTGGTTTGAGTATCACAACGTCTTCCACTATACGAGTTCGAGTAGAGTCATATGGTGATAATGGTGGTGGTGAATGATGACGATGATGATGATGTTGTTGTTGATTAGAGTTTAAACCAAATAAACCCTAATCAAAACAAATAAGGTATTCTTAAATACCTTTTTTTAAATATTTAATCCACTTTTTTTTTAATGAACTCATTACTTTTTAATTGTTTCGTTAATGAAGAAATTCGAAATGAATCGAAACAACAGAAGAAGAAGAAAGCTCTGGTGTTGTTTGTTGTTGAGTCGCCATGGCGATTTAAGAGATTTAAGAAAGAGACATTGAGATCTGAGATCTGGATTTGACGATGGGTTACGGATGGGCGATATACGAAGGTACGGTGGTGATGGCGTCACTGTGTCTCTTAGGATGGGCTGGTCTGTGGTTTTTGAATCGGAGGTTATACAAAGAGTACGAAGAGAAGCGAGCTTTGGTTCAGATTATTTTCAGCGTCGTCTTCGCTTTCTCTTGTAATTTGTTGCAGCTTGTTTTGTTTGAGATCATACCTGTTCTCTCTAGAGAGTAAGTCTCTATCTCTCTGTCTCTGTACTTCTTTTTGTATTCGCTTGATTCTTCGACTGAAGAGGAGATTGAACAAATGATAAGATGAGTGTAGATTGATTTGGTTTCTGTGTGATTGTCTTTAGTTGAGAGTTTTGGTGTATGATTGTGTAGTTTAATCTTGTTGTTTTGCTCTGTATTATGTGGAAACTTGATTTTTGATATACTAGATATGGTATGTGGCTGATACATACGTTGCAACGATATGTGAGTTGCTAAAAGCAGCATAAATTGATCTATTGTGCTTTTTGAGGTTTTTGTCATTGTAGTTAATGTAGAATGTGTAGTATCGTTTACTTGGAATATCAGTTTAGTGGTTTTAAGTATTGGACCAATCTTTCTTATATTTTGCAGGGCAAGGATGATAAACTGGAAGGTGGATCTTTTTTGTTTGATACTTCTCCTTGTTTTCATGTTGCCGTATTACCATTGCTATTTGATGCTTCGTAATAGTGGTAAGCCTTATTTTATCAGTGGATTTTCTTTGTTTGTTCTCTTATCTCATAGTCCTTGTTTAGAAGGTAATCTTGATAATTGGTCAATGTGTTATTGCAAGTAAGTTTCAGATTGCGTTTTTTATTTTAGACATGCTACTAAAATGGGATTTGAGAACACCTATGTGCAGCTATGTATAAACTATCTTTGGTCCATCAATTTGATCTTACTGCTAGAGTAATCGTGATCCTTAACTTTGGCTTTGTTTAGTCTCTTACAAACACTCATGACTTTAATAAAATGGAGATAGATAAACTTGAGAAAGAATAACGTTATTGCCTTAACAGCTATTGTATTCTTTGTTCTTTGTCTGATTAAATCCTTGACTACCAGTTTGCTGGCACATGTTACAGCATTTTGTGTGAACTGTCTGTCAGTTATCAACTTAGAATAACATTTCAGGTGTAAGAAGGGAGCGTGCCTCTGCTGGGGCTTTCTTATTCTTGTCAGCATTCCTTTATGCATTCTGGCGTATGGGAGTTCATTTTCCTATGCCTTCAGCAGATAAAGGTATCTATTCGAAACTACTTTATCTTTCCTCTTGTTTCAGCACTACATCATTATGTTGCTAGTTGCTACTCATTTTACATGCTAAGTTCAGTTTCCTTCCGGTGAAATTTTGAATCCTTACCTAGTGATTATAGCAACTTGTAGAACTAAGCTTAGTACCACTGTTACATCTAATTTCTACTGCCAGCCTTGTTGGCCATGTAATATACGTGGTATATGCTAGTTTGCTAGTGTTTTCAAATATTTGAGATAGAATTTTATAACATCCATTAGTTGACATCACACTGATTTAGACGACTGACTGTTTGTGTTATTCTACAATTCTTTATTCTTTTCTTGTCTACTCTTGATTGGCACTAGCTTTTGCATCCAACTTTCTCATTTCTGTGTTATTTTTTGTTGTCTATTGAACTTATTGACTTAAAGATCCTATTTATTTCGAAGGATTTTTTACCATGCCTCAGCTGGTCAGTAGAATTGGGGTTATTGGTGTGACCTTAATGGCTGTCCTATCAGGATTTGGAGCTGTAAATTTACCCTACAGCTATATATCCCTCTTCATTAGGTACTAATATTCAACTCTATTTCCGAAGCTGCTATGTATACCAGTCTTTTTTCTCTAGATATATTTAACCGCCAATTAGAGTGTTTCCATATAGCCCACCAATCAATGGGTTATATGATAAAGCATACATACATAATTAGAATTCCGTGTATATACTGCCACCTGCATGTTCTTCAAAGAGAAAATTAATGTGGAATGAAACAAGCAATGTGCTATGGAACCTCACAACATGGAAACTTATACTTCACATTTAATCTTGGATGAAAAAAATAGTGCTGAATGTATAGTTGGGATAATATTATGAGCTATTCCCAGAGGCTTGTCATCTCAGTGATGTATGTGGGTCTTTACACTATCAAGGGATCCAATGGATTGGCAGGCTTGTGTTAAAGACATTGGTATCTAACAACACCTTTTTTTCCTCTCTCATATAGGGAGATTGAAGAAGCAGATATAATATCTTTGGAAAGGCAACTGATGCAGTCAACTGAGACATGCATTGCAAAGAAGAATAAAATTATTTTGTGTCAATTAGAGGTGGAACGAAGTCTAGGATCAGAAGAAGTATGTTTTTGTTTTATCCTTTAGCATATTCATATGTTTTTGTCGTCTAGTCTCAAATTCTTTACCATTATGTTCTTGTATCATATCTTATAAAAAAGTGTTATCTCAAACTTCTATCTAATACTTTTTTACTATAACAATACGCCTTTATTTTAAGTGATGATTTGGGAGCTAATCATCTGATGCTTTTTCTCCCAGAATCAGAAACGTAGCTCTTTCTTTAGAAGAATTGTTGGGACTGTTGTGCGATCGGTTCAAGATGACCAAAAGGAGCAAGGTTAGTTTATGTATTCTGGTTTGAGGTAACAGCAATGAGTATACTCTGTTTGCTTTACTTTGACATATTTTTTTTAGCTTAAAAACTGTTTATCATTAATCATTAATCATTAGGGCTTTGGCTTGAGGAGAATGAGCCTGGTCAGAGGAATTATCTTAGTTGAACTTTTGGTAGTATACTTTTTTTGTGCATGCTTTTTTTGATGGTGCTGTTAGTAACTTAGATCAAATACAACAACAAAAGAAAAAAACATACTGTCCTTTTTTCCTCCAAAATAGTCTAAACCAATAAAAGTAATGTTAATACTTCCTACAGGGGGAGTCTTATGTCTATTTTCGTCCATAAATACATTGAGTTGACCATGAATCTTGTACAGAAGAAATATATTTTCGTAGACCAAACTTGAGATCATTTTTTCTTGTTTGTAAGAATAGCATTTTGTTGAGTAATTAACACCCTGCCACCTTATTTTGGGGGAAACTGAACCTTTAGCAGAGGATGATTCAGTTAGTTAATTGCTTCAAGTGTACATGGGGAGGTATTAGTCTATCTAATGAACAGATTGTCTGGTCGTGTCCCTCCAATTAATCGATATATTTCAATTAATTGATATATTTTTTTCCTAGAGAAGACATAAAAATATTGGAGGCGGAGGTGGAAGCCTTGGAGGAGCTATCAAAACAGTTATTTTTGGAAATATATGAACTGCGTCAAGCAAAGGTTAGTAGCTATCGGCTGCTTTGGTTTTGACTCACTAAATATGTTTTTACTTATTAACTTGGTGGCAACATCTTACTTTGGTTGAATCTTCTATTCTTGAGATTAGTGCTTCTGACTGCTTTCCTTTGTTGTAATATTTAGAAGTACTTACTCTGACTTCATCCTTTTTGCAGGATGCTGCTGCCTATTCCAGAACTTGGAAGGGTCATGTGCAGAACTTACTTGGTTATGCATGCTCCATTTATTGTGTGTATAAAATGTTGAAGGTAAATTTCTTTATCCTTTTAAGTTTCATAATCATATCTTTATTCCTATTCTCAAATCAATTACAAGAGAATTTTATAGGCATGCATGTGAAAACAGCTCGTGCTATCAATGCTGGTTTTGTTAATAGATATTTGAGGCATAAGTCAACTTCAAGAAGTTCTCTAATTTTCCTTTGAGTCATTTTCTCTCCTTAAAAAGAGTGTGTCAGTTACTTTTAGGTTTGAATGGTAATATTTTAGAAGATTGAATAGTAGATGACTGAATCATTCCTTAATGATAGTCCAAATCTCCTTTCGGTTGGAATAAGTGTTTTAATAGAATAAATTTTCTTTTTCTAATCATCTCCTTGTTTTGACTTTTCGTAACTAAATATGAACACCTCTGCTGATAATTAAAGAACATTCCTAGATACAGAGTATATTCGTACGACCAAAATGTTTCATCCAACCTTTTGAATGATTTTCTTATTCATCTCTAAGTTACCATTCAAAGCCTTAGGTTTTCAGGAGATCAGTTGATGAATTGATTTGGAAAGTTCTCTTTCCTGATTGTTCATCTAGCTATCTCTCTCTGAAACCCTTTATGTTATTCGGTTTGGACAGTTATTCTCAGGACGCATATGCAAGATAAATTGTTATCGATGTCCCTTATTAAAAGTCTTCTCCCTATTGTCATTCTCTAACTTTTTCCATTTGTGTGCTCTGTCTTCGCAGTCTCTACAAAGTGTTGTCTTCAAAGAGGTACGCACATGTGCTAATTTGTTTTCATTCAATTATGCATCATTGCCACCGTTCTTTAATAAATAATTATGTGTACCTCTTAGTACTTGAAATTGCTAGTAATAAGCTTGTTTACAGGCTGGTACGAAAGACCCTGTCACGACGATGATCAGCATATTCTTGCGATTGTTTGATATAGGAGTAGATGCTACACTGCTTTCACAGGTTTGTGTTACTTTGCGTTGCTATCTCTGATAATGGACTTGTTAAGCTAAAGAAATATAATATGGACGTTTTTTCTTTTTTACACTGATTGTCTTTTTCAAATCCACTTTCTTTGGGCCTTTGATAATGGTTAAAGAGACCAGAGTGTTCTTATGCCCTAGCTATAATTCTGACTAATTTTCATAAATGTAAAATATATGCTGACTTCTCAACTTCTCTATGTCTTATTTGCTAGATTGTGTAACTCTTCTCTAATTCTGTTTCTGTCTTTCTTGTTTGCAGTATATATCCCTGTTGTTTATTGGGATGTTGATTGTGATTTCTGTGAGGGGATTCTTGACGAACCTGATGAAGGTGAATTATGATTCTAGTTTCTCGATTCTTTTCCATTGTGTGCATGTTTACTTTCCTTCAAATTTTGGGAAAAACACATTCGAGGGATTGTTGAGACAGTCCTTGATGTAGTTTCACTATTATCTCCGCACCTTTTAATCAAGCTATTACTACTTAGAGGCAATCATATTGAAATAGTAGACTCTTTTCACTTTTAAGCTGGTGATAATTGTTACCAGATACTAGTCACATATGAGTACAGTAATTGTAGTGGAAACATAACAATGTGCAATCTTAAGTTCCCCGAATTGGAAATCTGTAGCTTTCGCTAATGAGTTGGAGTTTGTGGATGGTGCAGTTTTTCTTTGCAGTCTCGAGAGTGGGAAGTGGGTCTTCAAGCAACGTTGTGCTTTTCCTATCGGAAATCATGGGAATGTACTTTTTGTCTTCCATTCTTCTAATCAGAAAAAGCTTGAGAAATGAGTACAGGTACGCATAATTCTTAATCAAAGTACTTACTGACTTGTCTTGGTTAGAGTTTTAGTGTCATTGCTTCTACGTTCTGACTTCTGCGTCTAATAATCTGCTCTTGGTCCATAACTTTTCTGTGTAAGAAAGATCCTAGACTAGAATCTGAAGCTTTAATGGTTTTATTTGGCACAGGGGAATCATAACAGATGTGTTGGGTGGAGATATACAGTTTGATTTCTATCATCGATGGTTTGATGCAATATTTGTGGCGAGCGCTTTTCTTTCTCTCATTTTGCTTTCTGCTCATTACACGTCTCGTCAATCTGATAAGCACGCCATCGAGTAAGCTTCTTATTCAGTGCCTAAGAGAGAGTCCTATTATTATTTGGCCTTACACAAACTTAAAAATCGATTTACTACAAGTAATGTTTGCATAGCGTATAGCTTACGATTGGCTATTTGTTAATTTTTTGACGCTTATGTGAATGATTAAACTGATCAGTACAAAGCTTCACACTTTCTTGTACCATTAACATTGAATTATGTTTCTTCATACTAAGTGACTGAGGGAGTGATGATCGATCTTTGTATATCTGTCTCGCCAGAAGTACACTCTTTATTTAAACTTTTGAACCTATCTTCAGAATCAACAAGTGCCTCAAAATATATACTTGTGAATTTGCTTGTGACTATATTTTAACCTGAGATACACTGTGGGCCAAACTTTGTATTTTCTATTTTAAAATTTAAAAATTTCTATTATGCTAGAATTTGTTTTAAACCTACTATATAATATAAAACTTAATTAAATCAGTTAGATTTGATATGTTGTGAAAAAATAGTATAATGAAGTTATAATCTATGTTGAAGTAATTCAAAATTTTCTATTATGCTAGAATTTGTTTAAAAACTAATTGCATAATATCAAACTGGTTTAACTGTTTTTTTTTTAAAATGCCAACGTTGAAGTTATTGAATGTACGTAGGAATTGCCTCAACTAATGAACTAGACGGAAAAAATCGGAAAACGGCCATTTCCCCCATGAACTTAGTTGCTTTATCGTATTTATACATAAAACTTTCAAGTATGCCTAAAACTACTTGAACTAAAACTAAAATTTGAATTTTCAAGTGTGTCAAAACCATCAAATCGTTGAACGGTATTATAGTTCCGTTAAAATATGATGACTAGGATGCCACGTGGAACAGTGAAATGATGAAACGGCTCTAACGTTATACTCGTTGTAAACAAAACAGATAAGTAAATATATACAAGAAAACGCAGGAATTAAATTACGAATTGGGATTCTTTTGGTAGATTAAACCAAATTAGTTGAAAATCATAAATCAAATCTAATCTTTAATAGGTCAACGTGATTTTGTTAAAAAATATAAAAAGTGTGATTGAAATTGAATTGAGTAATAAATATCTCAGTTCCTCATATCCTAATTTAAAATTACTTTATTTTTTGCAGTTGATGTAGGACTTTTTAATTTTAAATTAAAAAAATTAATGATAATAAATAGGAAAAAAGATGGCCGGCTACACCAACTATAGAGGAATGCATGGTCACACATGCCAAGTATCCTATTGTATACTCAGCTATACGAACTAGATGTATTGCATGGCCACATGCATCAATTATACAACGTCATGTAGTTAACACCATAGACATAAAATTTTGGTACACCGGTCAACTGACTCTGGCGTTGACCGGTGTTGACTCCGGCGTTGACCATTTTTGACCCAAAAAAAAATTCCAAATTTTATTTATTTTTAGTGTTAAAAAAACTAAAAACAATAATTATTTTATAATGAATCGTTATGGTTTTGTATACTTTAAAAAAATATAATCTTAGGAAAAAATTGTAGCCATAATTTTTGTATTTAAGTAAATCACATAATAAGTTAATGGTTTTGATTGACAATGTAAAAATAAGCAATTCCTTACTAATTCCTAAGATTTTCCACTTTTAATTTAGATTCTAATATCTTGAGTTATTTTACTATTAGTTTAGCTCTAAATTTTTAAAATAACTAATTATAATAAGAATGAATACATTAAAGATTTAAACAAAACTAGTGTCTAGATATTGAATATATAAAAACAAAATCAATATTTTTTTATTAATTTTTTTATGGTTTTGTGCAATGAAAAAGATATAATCTTAGGAAAAAAATTGCTATGATGATTTTGTATTTAAATAAATCAAATAATAAGTCAATATTTTTTATTAACAATATAAAAATAAGTAATTCCCTTACTAATTCACAGAATTTTTCTATTTTTAATGTAGATTTTAGTATCTTGAATTATTTTACTATCTTGAATTATTTTACTATCTTGAATTTTTCTAGTTTTAATTTAGATTTTAATATTTTGAATTAAATACAAAATCATTATCGTCATTTTCTTCCTAAGATTATTTTTTAATAATATAATATCTTGAAATTGTTTATAGTTTTATATAATTAAAAACTCAAAATTAATTATAGTTTTTAGTTTTTTTAACAATAAAAATAAAATTATATAAAAAAATATTTGGAATTTATTTTTTGGTCAAAAACGGTCAACGCCGGAGTCAACACCGGTCAATGTCAGAGTCAGTTGACCGGTGTACCAGAATTTTATGTCTATGGTGTTGACTACATGACGTTGTATAGTTGATACATGTGGCTATGCAATACATTTAGTTCGTTTAGCTGAGTATACAATATGATACTTGGCATGTGTGACCATGCATTACGCTATAGTTGGTGTAGCCAGCCATCTTTTTTCCTAATAAATATCTCAACTTTTGAAGGAGTGAGTCGAGGATAACTCATAAACCAAAAATCGGAGAAGAAGAAAGAGTAAGGCAATAAGCAAAGAATAAGGCAATACAAGCGTTCAGTTTTCTTAGTTTTTTTTTAATTTAAGAGATATATCTTCGTTTGTAATTGTGTAATGTCTGTGGGTCGGCTGGTATTGTGGTGCTTCATGGTTACTAGAGGTTGAGTTTGTAATTTTTTACTTTAATTGTTTTCTCCCTATATTGTATAACACGACGCTGTTTTATCATTCTAACTGTTCTACATGGCATCCTAGTCATCATATTTTAACGGAACTATGACACCGTTTAGCGATTTGATGGTTTTGACCGAATTTAGATTATTCGTGTAGAAAATTCAAATTTTAGTTAAGTTCATGTCGTTTTAGGCACACTCAAAAGTTTTGTCTATAAATACAATAAAGCAACTAAGTTTATGGGGGAAATGACTGTTTTCCCAAATAAAATCACCATACAAAGTTACAGACCACAAAATAATCCTATATTCCTTTAAATTATTTTGAGGGTGTTTTTATAGTTAAAATAATAATAATAATAATAATAATAATAATAATAAAATAAATTAGTGAGGACATGGATTCTAATATTCTAGATTAGCCAAAAAGAGAAAAAGTTAGTTAGCTACATGAAAAAGTATAAGAGAAAGTATGATTACTTATTTCAACTTTAAAATTGTATAGCACAATTGTAGAGTCCATTTCTCCAAAAGTAGTGCTTTTATCACTATTTTATTATAATTATAGAATCTATTTCCCAACGTATACCAACTATATATCGGTATGTGATTAATATCACAAACATTTTATTATGATATTAGGGATTAACCCGCGATACACCGTGAGAAAATAATATTTTTATCTTATATTTATTAATAGTATATTTTGTATCGCATGTATTCATCAGTGTCGTAACACGGGTTATCCGCGAGACAATTTTATTTTAATTTAATACAACTTTAATTTGTAATTTTGTTACTAATTGAAAAAGAGTGTATCATTACCCATTAATTGAAATGAAAAAGTATGATAAATCATAATAATATTTTCTGATTGAAAGGAAAAAAATATGATAATTTTAACAATTGTGTGAATATTCAGACCCGTTGGCCGTTGCCAATTTACATATAACTTTGGAGAATGTAAATCTGATTAATTAGCTATATAAAAACTATTATATATCAATGATATGTGATTCGACTTAAAAAATTTCAAAATAAAAATATTTTAGATTTTAATATTAAAATTTAAAAAAATATTTTCTATAGTAACCTTAATTGATAAAGTATGAATCAAATAGGATATTTTTAAGGAATATGATGATGAGTGTTTATTATGATACTATTATGTGTTTGCTCTTATTTCTCGGTTTCAACTGATAACAAGTGGACTTTTATTATGTAATGATAACTTTATAATATACTAGTTTTTGATCCGCGCTACGCACGAGGGGTGTTTATATATTTTGTAACGTTTATTTTGTTGGTTTTTATTGATGTCATTTTTTGGGACCAAAATCTCTCATGCCCTTTGACTAAAGTCTCTATACTTTCATACCCTTCCATGTTCTAACTACACTTGGACCATTTATTGATTTAAATATTGACATATTTTGCCCTTCTTATTATTTGATTTAATTTAAACAAAAAAAGAAAGAAAAGAATAATTGACATGGACCCCACTCAAAAATCTTTATCTTCTCTCTCCTTCAACCCACGATCTGGCGATCTCCACCATCCTCCTCCATAGCTTAATCGAGCTCCTCCTCCTCCATTAAACTCCATCGTCTCTCTTATCAACACGAGAAGCAACCCAACAACTGAGGTAATACACTTATTCATACCCATAGTTAAATTTATAACTTGTTGGCATGAAGTGCAGTTGTTGTGAATTGTATTTGTTCATCCCTATTGAACTATTCTCATTGTAGATTTGGATTTGATCCGATTTTTCTTATCCTCATTGTCAATTAGGGATATGAGTCGAATTGGGTCGACTATGTTTCATAATGTGTGCATTGTAACAGTTCAATCGAATTGAATCGTAGGAATGTATTAGAAAATCAGTAGTATACATTGTAGTACAACTGGTAGAACTTGGTATAACTATTCGGGCACAACTTGGTATAACTATAATGGTAAAACTTGTAGTACAAATGGTACTCTTTGGTATAACTTGGTATAACTATGAACACGAAAGAGATTATAATGTTAGTTTTCCTATTCTATTTCAGACCACAATGAATAAAAACCATCGAAAAATCATAATATATGATTATGGGGGATATTATGCAACAAGAGAAAATGAACCAAGATGGAATTCAAGAGATAAAGTTCATCAATCTCTTAGAATGGCGACAGAGGAGGTCACTTATTCTGCAGTGGTGAACAAGATATGTCGGAAGGCGAATGTTGATGAAACAACGACTGAGCTGAAATTGAGTTATGTTCCAAAATCAGTGGAGCCTAAGAGACCAATATACATATTTGATGATGATGATGATGTTATGTGTTATATGGATATGAATGAAGATCATTTCGAAGTTTTGCATGTCGAAGTCGTAAATCAGGGGTATGAGAAGAGTCGAGGAAGTGTAGGTTGTTCACTCAATGAGGAGCATATTTCAAGTAGTAAAGCAACATATGGGACCATGTTCCTTGATGAAAGAGAGTCGTTGAAAGTCATGAGATGGTGGAAAATAGTGATGGGAGAGATGGGAACATGATTCGTTATGAAGAACAGTCCGAAGACGAGCAATAGTAGAAGATGGCACACATGTTGCTGAGATCACACCTTCTGAGATCACACCTTCTGCAGAGATTACACATACTGCAGATATTACACCGGTTGTAAAGCGTGAGTGGGAAGATGGTTTGGATGTGACTATTCGGCAAGAATTTGAAAGCAAGCAAGTAATTAAAGATTTGGTTGAAAAAGCAGCGCACAAGAACTGTTTTGAGTTTGTTATAATAAAGTCGGATCCTATGTTGTTTGTGCTTAAATGCTCAGAATTTAGAAAGGGTTGCAAGTGGGCTTTACGAGCAGCAAGGAATGGGAATGCAGACAATTTCTCGGTCAGAACTTACACTAAGATACATACATGCTTACAGTCATAAACAAGTACAATGAGTAAAAAAAGGAGAGGCACATCTCATTTATTTGCATCTGTTTTGCGTGAAGATTTTCCATGTCTGATAGACACTCCAACTCCAAAAAATCTGATTCCTTTGGTTCAATTAAAAGTCTATATCAAAGTGTCATACTCAACCAAAAATAGAGGGAAAAAGCTAGCTGCAGCTGACCTTCGTGGTACCGCAGAGGATAGCTATAAGTTGGTTTATTGTTATATGTACATGTTGGAGAAGACGAATCCAGGTACAGTTTCATTTGTTGAATTGGATGAAGCCCAGAGGTTTAAATATTTGTTTTTTGCCTTGGGGGCATGCATTGAAGGCTTCAATTCCATGAGAAAGGTGATCATTGTGGATCCAACCAGTATTAAAAATGTATATGGTGGAGTACTAATCGTGGCTTCAGCTCAAGATCCGGATCACCACCATTATCGAATTGCATTTGGTGTACTTGACAGTGAGAATAATGCAAGTTGGGCTTGGTTTTTCAGTAAATTGAAATCAGTTATACCAGATTGTACTGAGTTGGTCTTCTGTTATGATAGACATCAAAACTTGATTATGTCAATAAGTACGGTGTACCCGTTGTCTCACCATGGATATTGTATTTATCACTTGTCTCAGAATGTTAAACTGAGCTGTAAGAACGTGAATAGAGATCTAGTTGTGACGACGTTCATGCAAGTTGCGAAGGCTTACACCGAGTCTGAGTTTGATAAACTCTATGCTGATTTCATTAAAAGGTTTCCAGCCGCAGGTACTTATCTTGATAAACACGTAGGAAAACATAAATGGGCGCAATGTTTTTTTTCAGGAGCTAGATACAACATTGATACAACTAATACAGTTGAATCTATTAATGGTGTCTTTAGATTCTTAAGGGCATACGTGTTACTACCAATGATAGATGCGATTGTTGCCAAACTAGCTGAATGGTTTAATAAATATAGGAAAATATCCTTAGAGACACCAATAGAACAAAAGTTAATCCCTTTTGTTGAGAAGTTGTTGCACGATAGATGTTCAGACGCAAAGCTCTTACCGGTGACTGAACTAAACAGCTATTTTCATGAATACAGTGTGACTGGAGTTGATGGTAGTAGTTATGTGGTTGATCTGAAAAACAAAACGTGCTACTCCAAGCAATTTGATATGGATAGATATCCGTGTGTGCACGCTACTGCTGCGGCCATGGAAGCAGCAAAAAACGCTGATCATGAGATCAATGAGATCCAATTGTATGAGCTGTGCAGTAAGTATTATTGGATGGAGCAGTGGGCATTAGGATATTCAAGGACGATATATCCAGTTCCTATCATTTCTACGTGGATCGTTCCGGACAATGTGCGTGCTTTGGTTGTCTTTCTTAAGTTTTATGTCATAAAAAGAGGAAGGAAACCAACAAGGAGGATTAAATCAACAGGACGCAGGAGGAAGAAATCTACCATCGCTAGCTGGTTTGAGAGTCAGGGTTTCCGAAGTTGATTGATTATATTTTGATGTAATATCCTATTTGAACAATTATGTACAACTTGATTTTGTTATGGTACAACTTGAATAATTTGAATTTGATTTTCGGACATTCTTAAGTCAACTTGTTTTATTGATATTTAAATTGATATATATTTTTAAATAAAAATCAATATTGTTATATTTAAAAAATATTTAAATAATCGAAAACAAGGATTTATTTTAATTAATCATATAATCAGGATTTATTTGTTTTTTTATAAACGTGAATTGGAATTAAATATAGAAAACTTAATAAATATAAATATGTATTGAATTATAATTTCATCATGTTATCCAATATATATATATATATATATAATAAGGAATCATAATTTTTATTATTATACTTCACTATATAGATCATCATATTCTAAGTTTATCAAGAAATACATTACACATTAAGGGTCACTTTCTCATTGCAATCAACATATAATTAGAAAAGCTAAGAAACAAATGTTTTCAAAAATATTTAGGCATGTACATGTGGTATATGTACCTCAATTAATTAAAATCATGTGTACAACTAAAAATATTTATTTTAAACATTGTATAACTAATTAGAACAAAAAAATGAAAAAGTACAACTTGCCAAAACGAGTACAACTTGTAACTTTGGTACAACTACTGCATTTTGGCGGCTACACATGTGTCTTTTGGCGGCTACACGTGTCTAATGTGGATCACGTGTTTGTTGTTTGGTCTTTTTTATTTTTTATTTTTATTTTTCCTACACTTAAGAATTATTTTAAAAATTCAATTTCAAATTGAAATTGAAAAAGGGGATTGGGAATCGGGTATAGCTAGGGTGTACTGTCTGTTCTCTCTTTTACTCTCTTCACTTCTTCTCCTTCTTCCTTTCTGGGTTGGTTTGCGATTTCGTCTTTTTATTTTGGGTTTGCAATTTCTGAGAATGAGCTACGAATCTGGAGCAACGGGAATCTTATGTGGTAATTCTTCCAACCGACAAAAAGTGCCATTTTGGGTCACCAATAGTTGACATAATCTCTCGATCCATACCAAATCCGTGTCGTCGCTACTACCGGTGTGAATATGCATATGATAGAAGGGTAAAGCTGTTTTATTACTATTGTATTTGCGACTTAGTTACCAACTTTTCCTTCTAATTTTTGATTTTTTATGTAGCTTGTGAACGATAGACATGTCTTTAAGTGCGTTGATGAAGCACTGGTGGATGAGGTAGAACATTGGATTTTCAAATTGGTGTTCTAGAGGAAGACGTTACTCTTATGAAAATGGAAAGGATGAGAGATATGAAGGAAATTAAGAAAACGAGTATACTGGTTTTCTGTGGTTGTCTTCTTGTGATAGGGCTGGGAATATGGTACAATCAAGTGTAATTTGTTCTTCGTAGTACAACTAAGTATACCTTGTTCTTCGTAGTTGGACAACTAAGTATAATTTGTTCTTCGTAGTTGGACAATTAAGTAAAAAACTAGTTGATTGATTTCCTTGGTTTGATTGTAACTTTCCCCTTTCCTTATTGGCTTAGCTTTGTTGGTAACTTAGAACTTACTTTGTGTATTCGGGTTGTAATTTTTGGTTGTAAAACTAGTATTTTGTAATGGTACAACTACTATGTAGTTTTACCAAGTTGATCTTTTGAATGCAGTTGTATAATGGGAACTCAGAAACTTAACAAACAACATATAACTTACTAGAATAGTTCAAAACACATCTAAAAACACATCAATCCATAAACCAATACAAAGAGTTCACATATAAAATGACTCAAAACCCAACGTTAAACAAACCAATCTCAAGAGTTCACAACTTAACCAGAATAGATCATCAATTATCCTTCTTCGCATTTTGTCTTGTCTGAATAGGACTCCTTATGACCACAGTCGCTCCCTTCTTCTTGCTTATGATCTTCACCCTTTTACCTTGGTGAGCATCAACAACTTCTTCTCTTTCCCTCTTTTCTCCTTTCTCCTTAGCTTCTTCTTTCTCGCCATGTTCCATCTCAACATCTTCCTCTCGGCCTTCTTCCGTTGTCCCAAGTTGTTCTTTCTCTTCTTCAATTGTACCAAGTTGTTCTTTCTCTTCTTCAACTGTACCAAGTTGTTCTGTCTCTTCATTAGTTGTACCAAGTTGTGCTTTTTCTTCATCAACCTTCGCCTTCTCGGTCTCGGATTTCTCAGCCTTTTCCTTCTCAGTTTGTTCCTTCTCAACATGCTCTTTGTCAGCCTTAGCCCTCTCAACCTTATCAGCTTGCTCCTTGTCAGCCTTATCCTTCCCGGCCTTAGCCCTCTCAGCCTTATGAGCTTGCTCCTTGTCTGCCTTATCCTTCTCGGCCTTAGCCCTCTCAGCCTTATCAGCTTGCTCCTTGTCAGTCTTATCCTTCTCGGCCTTAGCCCTCTCAGTCTTATCCTTCTCGGCTTTAGCCCTCTCAGCCTTCTCTACCTTATTCCTCTCAGCCTTCTCGGCCTTAGCCCGCTCAGCCTTCTCGGCCTTAGCCCTCTTAGCCTTCTCGGTCTTAGCCCTCTCAGCCTTCTCGGTCTTAGCCGTCTTAGCCCTTTCAGCCTTCTCGGCCTTAGCCCTCTCACCCGTCTCAGCCTTCTCCGTCTTAGCCCTTTCAGCCCTCTCAGCCTTCTCCGTCTTAGCCCTCTCAGCCTGCTCCTTCTCAGCATGCTCTCTCTCAGCCTGCTCCCTCTCAGCCTGCTCCCTCTCAACCTTATCCTTCTCAGCCTGCTTCATCTCAGATTGCTCCTTGTCACCTTCATTCATATCTCCATTGCCACCTCCATTCGTATCTCCAACACCTTCATTCGTATAATATTCATTTTCACCTGAGGCCCATATCACATAGGTTTCCACAGATTTAACTATGTTATCCAGACCATCAACCTTCTCAATAATTTCCTTAAACCCTTGCTTCACTTGTTCTTCTAGCTGAACCAATCTAGCTCCTAGCTGAGCCAAATTCACCGGAGCCACTGGGTTCACATCTTCCAGACTTACATTTTCCAGAATCACATTTTCCGGATTCACATCTCCCGGATTTGTCTCCCGGGTGGCCAAATCTTGGTTGTAAAGCTCTTCAAACCATATTGACTTCTCTTCATCAATTAAACACTTGGTCCAACCATCAGCAACAGGATCATCTACATCATCATAGCGACTCTCTTCATCCATGATACGACCTAAAAGACGTTTTTCACGTGATGATGGAGTCAAGATACATTCAATATCATATGAAAATAAAACAATATAATGTCAAACCAACCCAGTAATACCAAAAATAAATGAATAAGATAAGTATGGGACTATTGCTAAACTTAGTTGTACCAAGTTTGTCACAAATTTCCTTCAATGAAAACCCTTTCATTTTACTTGCTTTAAATTTCATCTTGCACATCCGAGGACAATGACGGTGTGCATGTGCATTACTAACACCTTCTCGGAAATTTTCCTTAAGAACAGGAATTGCCTCAAAAGCAAGAACCTACACACAACACAAAATCGTGGACTTAAAACTCAATTATACCAAGTTATAATAAGTTGTACATTTTCATAATTCAAGAATTACCTCCAACGGAATGACGAAACTAGGAAAGACCCATTGGTTTGTGCTCAAAACTCCACCAAAGTGGTTCATACAATGAAAGATGTCCTTCATGTTCTCATCAAAAGCCAAACGACCCCAAGGGAACGTTTTACACATGTCCAAATCATCAATAGCCCTAAGAAAGAATGGCTCTACGGATGGTGCTTGCTTCCCTGGATTCTTCTTCCCTATGAGCACACTACACAAGAAGTAGAGGACCGCCATCTTCACTCGATCTGGAGAAGCTTTCTTCATCGATAAAAGTTTTGCTTTGACATCATCATATCTTATTGTTGTGCCAACACCAAAATGCTTACCAACAAACTCAGTACTGCCCAGAGTTTCCATGTCCCGGGGATACTCATGGTAGTATAAGCCAGTAATCAGTGCCATTTCTTTGAGAGAATATCTGATGGGAGTACCATTTACTATGAACCAACATTCATTCTTCTTCTCTAAAGACGCCGTCCGGAGAAGCAACATCCACATACCCATCAATTTGTGATTGGCATTCTTCGGCATATGGAAGAAGTGTTTGAACTGTGGGTGTCCTAGGAACCAGTCCAACTCATGGGACTTAAGGTGAGCTCTCAAGAAGTCCACTGTCCTTGTGATATAACACTTAGCAGATAGCTTGAATGGCTTCATGTACTCGGACAGATTGAAGTACATGTTCAGCGGTTGCATTACTTCTGTTCCCTCCTCGGATTCCTCCTCGGACTCCTGCAAAACAACATAGTTATACTAAGTTTTCCCAGGTTGTACCTTTTGAATTTCGAATTGAAATAAACTAGTTATACCAAGTTCTCCTAAGTTGTACCTTTTCAATTTCTTAGTAAAAAAACGAGTTCGCACAAGTTGTACTATTCTATCCAAGTTGTACATACCGTTGAATCCCCAGAATCTGATTCCGGATTTGACTCTGTGTTTTCTGAATCATCTCGACGAGTCTCATCTTTTTCTACGATTGCATCTGTTGACTTTTCGACTTCACCTACTGGATCTGTTTCTTTGTTAAAGCTTGCGCTCTTTGTACGCACCATTCTTCTCTTCTCCTTCACACAAAACCAACAACCGCTAATTACAACATACTCGAGTAATAAACGAATTGAACACCTAAATCGACAAAACCTAAATCGAGAACACCTAAATCGATAATATTCAAGTGGATCTAACTTAAAATACCCAAAGAATTGAAGGTTTTGACTTATCCTATCTCTGATTGTCCGTAGTTATACTCGAACTGCTTGTGATTTTCAGTTTTTTCAAAACACTTAGTGTTTGGGGGACTTTTGATTTTTCAAAACGATGAAGAGGAAGACAAAGAGGTAAAGGAACCGATGGATATCCGATAGTGATATGGGTTTTCGGATATAGGGTGGTTGGATCTGTAATTGTTTTATTTTAGTGATGATAAGTTTGTATTTTAACCAATTTTCGATTTTTTAATTAATTTTTTTCCCTTTGGTCAAACCCTTAGAAGAATAGGAAAAAATTATGTGGTGCCCTTTGACTAATATTGTTAATCTAAAAAAGCTTTGACCAAAACAAAAAATAATTAATTAATTAAAAAAAATCAAAAAGAGGTTAAATACATATCCACCCTTACTAAAACCTAAAAATTACAGATCCAACCACACCAAATCCGAAAATCCATTCCACTTTTGGATATCCATCAGATCATTCACCCTTTTGTCTTCCTCATTGATTGAAAAATCACAAAACTCCCAAATCCTAAGTGTTTGAAAAATTCGAAAATCACAAGCATATCGTCGAGTACAACTAAAGACAACTCGACTTTGGATAAGTCAAAATCGATGATTCTTTGGGTATTTTATGTTAGATCCGCTTGAATATTTTCGATTTAGGTGTTTTCGATTTGTTAATCTTAATTTGGGGTTGCTGATTTTGTTTATTACTCAAGTATGTTGCTAATTTGCGGTTTTGTGTGAAGGAGAAGAGAATGGTGAATACAAAGAACACAAGCTTTAACAAAGAATCAGATCCAGTAGGTGAAATCGAAAAGGCAACATATGCAATCGTAGAAGAAAATGGGACTCGTCGAGATGATTCTGAAGAAACATATTCGAATCCGAAATCAAATTCTGGGGATTCAACGAAATGTATAACTTAGATAAAATAGTACAACTTAGGAGAACTTGGTATAACTAGAAGAAATTTAAAGCAAGTAAAATGAAAGGGTTTTCAAGAAGAAATTTGAGTCATTTTATATGTGAACTCTTTGTATTGGTTTATGGATTGATGTGTTTTTGGATGTGTTTTGAACTATTCTGGTAAGTTATATGGTTTTTGTTAAGTTTCTGAGTTCCCATTATACAATTGCATTCAAAAGATCAACTTGGTAAAACTACATAGTAGTTGTAACATTACAAAATACTAGTTTTACAACCAAGATTACAACCTGAATACACAAAGTAAGTTCTAAGTTACCAACAAAGCTAAGCCAATAAGAAAAGGGGAAAGTTACAATCAAACCAAGGAAATTAATCAACTAGTTTTATACTTAGTTGTACAACTATGAAGAACAAGTTATACTTAGTTGTAAAAATACGAAGAACAAGTTACACTTGATTGTACCATATCCCCAGCCCTATCACAAGAAGACAACCAAAGAAACAACCCACAATGTCACTTTTTGGGAATTCCAGGGAACCTTCGTCGGTTGGAGGAATTTCCGCATAAGATTCCCGATGGTCCAGATTCGCAGCGCATTCTCAGAAATCGCAAACCCAAAATAAAGAAGACGAAATCGCAAACCAACCCAGAAAGAAAGAAGGAGAAGAAGTGAAGAGAGTAAAAGAAAGGACAAATAGTAAACCCTAACTATACCCGATTCCCGATTCCCTCTTTTAATTTCAATTTGAAATTGAAATTTTTTAAAAATTCTTAAGTGTAGGAAAAATAAAAATAAAAAATAAAAATGGACCAAACAACAAACACGTGATCAACATTAGACACGTGTAGCCGCCAAAAGACACATGTGTAGCCGCCAAAATGCACTAGTTGTACCAAAATTACAAGTTGTACTCGTTTTGGCAAGTTGTACTTTTTCATTTTTTTTGTTCTAATTAGTTATACAATGTTTAAAAGAAATATTTTTAGTTGTACACATGATTTTAATTAATTGAGGTACATATACCACATGTACATGCCTAAATATTTTTGAAAACATTTGTTTTTTAGCTTTTCTAATTATATGTTGTTTGCAATGAGAAAGTGACACTTAATGTTTGAAAACATCTGTATATTTTCCTGCAAATTAAAACCCAACTTTACTTGTGTTCTTTATTTTAAAAGTTTGTTTGTATGATTGATCGTTCCTTGGTGTTATGCTATATGGCCCATCATCCTTTGTTGTTCCTTAATGTATTAGTTTTAGTAATCAACTCTATTTCTACATCTTTGTTAATGCATCAATTTAGTTTCAGTTTATTTTGTGATATGGTATAGTATACGTACATATATCCATTGATAGATTCTTTCAGTTTTGAAGTTTAATTGTTGTTTTATGAATTTTTCAAGCTTACAAATTAGATTAATCAATTTTTCAGGTTTTGATGGATAAGTGATGGATAAACAAACCGCGTTTATCTCAAGATTACATATTGGGGGTGAAAAGTTTTTTGGATTTTGCATTTGGAACAACAACCCGCAACTATGTTGAAATGTCCATGTAACCGTTGTTCTCTAGTAAAAACAAAGTTGAGATAGGGAAATCTACAAAGTTTGTGAAGCATCTCGTTGGAAAGAAAAGATTACAACAAAGAGTAGAGGATCTGCAGAATCAAAGAAAATTAAAAGTAAAGCTCCTGCAAAGGTTTTGCATTATTTTCCTTTAAAGCTACGACTACAACGTTTATTCATGTCATCAAAAACTGCTACAAACATGAGATGGCATGCAACAGTTCATAAAAAAGATGGCAAGCTTCGACATCCAAGAGACGGAGGGGCTTAAAAGGCATTTGATCAAAGATATCATGAATTTGCATATGATCCAAGAAATGTGAGACTAGGTTTGGCGACTGACGGTTTTAACCTATTTGGTATCATGAATAGTAGTTATAGCATATGGCCAGTGATATTATTTCCTTATAATTTTCCACCATGGATGTCAATGAACCAAACCTCAATGGTACTCTCCACGGTTATCCTTGGAAGCACATGCCTGGAAGCACATGACTGGTAATGATATTAACTATTATAAAAGAGATGAAAGAATTATGGTCTGATGGGATTAATACGGTAGATACTTCTACAAACCAAACATTTAACATGCGAGCAGCCGTTATGTGGACAGTTAGTGATTTTCCTGGTCTCGGAAATTTGTCGGGTTGGAATACATATACAACATCCGCTTGTCCAAACTCCAATTTTGATGGCATCGGGCAACTTTTAATGCATGGAAAAAATAATATGGGTCATCGATGATTTCTTCTTCAAGATCATGACTTTCGTCCAAATAAAATAATTTTGACGGAAAGATAGAAACAAGATCTCCACAAGCCATATTGCCAGGTTCTACAGTTATTCATCAACTAGACATGTTAATGTTATTTTAGGTAAGAACCATGTTTTAGGTAGAATTGGAAAAAGAGATCGAAGTAGTGCTACAGGAAGTAGTAATGCAAGAATTAGTACTCAGCAATGGAAAAAAAAGAGTATATTTTTTCAGCAGGTTTATTGGGAATTCATTATGTTGAAGCATAAATTAGATGTCATGCAAATTAAGAAAAATGTATTTGAAAATCTAGTCTACACGTTATTGGATGAAAAAAAAAATCCAAAAATAATTTGAGTGCTAGAAAAGATTTTCGTGAGCTAGAAATACATTCTGACTTGTGGCATGATGATAATGGAAAGTATGAAGAAACATGTTATACTTTGAACAATCATGGGAAAGAAACATTTTTAAGTGTCTTAAAGAATGTTAAATTCCCTGACGGTTATGCTTCAAATTTATCAAGTTGTGTTGATGTTAATGGTCGAAAGCTATTAGGCTTAAAAAGCCATGACTGTCATGTGATAATGAGAGACTTATTTTCAGTCGTAATTCAGAATCTGCTCCCAACATATGTGACATTAGCCGTTGTCAAGCTTTGTCATTTTTTTAAAGATATATCTGCAAAGGTCCTTGATATCGATGAGCTTGATAAATTACAAGATCATATTGTATTGACTTTATGTCGTATGGAGATGTTTTTTCCTCCATCATTTTTTACGGTGATGGTACATTTAGTAGTACATCTCACAGAAGAAGCAATACTCAGTGGGCCAGTTCCATTTCGTTAGATGTATCCGATAGAGAGGTACGCTTTTCTCATTCTCTGTTTTATAGTACGCTTTTCTCATTCTCTATTATATATATATAACTGAAAACTTTCTTAACTCACTTATCTACATGACTCTATGGCATTTCAAATCATATGTTCGGAATGGAGCTAAGCCTGAAGGTTCTATATGTTAGCAATATTTAGTTGTTAAATGTGTAACATTTTGCTCAATGTATCTTAATGATATAGAGGCACGATTTACTCGGTATGGCAGCGTTGATGATCGACCTCTACCTCATACTCAGGCCCGGCGATTGACAAGTGCAACAAGTGCATTTGCACAGGGACCAAAATAATTAAGACCCGATTTTGTAATTTTTACATTGTATAAATACTTAATGGTGCTGAAATTATTTTGAAATCTACATCTAAAAGGCCCTTTAAAATTATACTTTTGTTATATTTTGAGGCCCACAATCTATAAACAAATTAATAGGCCTAACTAAATACATAACCCAAATTAACTAATGAAAATGGAATAACACTAAACCTAAAACTAAACTAATGTTGTTTCTAGGCACTTAGGGTGGCTAACAACAACAAAAAAACCTATCATTGCTTCTTTTTTTTCTCCGAAGACATCTCACCTGCTTCTCAGTCCTAACAAGCAAAATATGCATCTAGAGATTTATTTTCCTCTTATCCAACAGGTAAATCGTGTTTTTCTCTTAAAATTAGCATAAGAGGTAAAGGTTATGATAATGGGTCTAATATGAAAGGAAGCAAAAATGGTGTACAAAAAAAAACTTTTGGTTTTGCGTAATATAATTAGGGATGTCAAAATGGATAACCCAACTCAACTCAACTCATTACATAATGAGTTTAGAGTTAAATGGGTAATGTGTTGATTCAACTCATTTGTTTAAATGATTTAAGTCAACCCATAAACTCATTTAATCTCATGGGTTAAGTGGTTAAATGAGTTGACTCATTAGTGATAATAGTTAATTAATTAAATATTTTTATTTATAAAGAATAAATAATTATGATCATCATATATCATCATTATATACCATCATACCATCATTATCAATTCATCATAAAAATCATCACTATCATGTGTTTTTGGCGTGAAAATTAATGATTAACATTTTTTTGGCGGAAAACTATGATTTACCTTTTTCGGCGGGAAATCTACGGATATAATTTTGGCGAGAAAATTGCTAATTTTACGATTTTGGCCGGAAAATTATTAATTTACGGTTTTGGTGGGACAATTACGAGTGTACGTTTTTGGCGGGACAATTGCGAGTTTACATTTTTGGCGGGACAATTGCAAGTTTACGTTTTTGGCGGGAAAATTGCGAATTTACGTTTTTGGCGAGAAAATTGCAAAGTTACGTTTTTGGCAGGTAAATTGCGAATTTACGGTTTTGGCGGGAAAACTGAAAATTTACTTTTTTGGCGGGAAAATATTGAATTTATGGTTTTGGTCAAGATTATAGTGATGATGATGGTGATGGTGATGAAGGTGATGGGAGATGATAATGATGATGAAAATGATGATGATGATGTATGTGATGTCGATGATGTGATAATAGTGATGGTGATGGTGATGGTGATGATGATGTATTTGATGTCGATCATGTGATGGTGGTATAATGGTGATGATGATGATGTGATGATGTGATTCATTTGGTTTAGTATTTAAGTTGGTTTAACTCAATTGAACAAGAATTAGTGGATCTTGGAAATAATTCGGTAAATGTAAAAGACTTTTTTGGAGTAGTGCAACGCTTATATTCTTTGTTTGCTAATTCAGTAAAGAGGTGAGGTATTTTGAAAATGAATGTGAAAAGTTTAACGTTTAAGTAATTATCAACAACACGATGGGAAAGTCGTGTTGAAAGTATTAATGCCATAAGATTTCAAATTGTAGATATAAGAGAAGCTTTACTTGAAGTGGCGGAAAGTGATTATGACCCAATGATTCAAAGTGAATCTAAGTCTCTAGCAATGAATGAGCTTAGTAGTTTTGAGTTTTTGTTATCTACTATTATTTGGTTTGATATATTGCATGTGGTGAACATTGTTAGTAAAAATTTACAATCAAAAGATATGAAAATTGATGTTGCAATTAAAGAGGTTAGTGGTTTAATTTCTTATTAAAAATAAATATAGAGAAAATGGATTTGTTGATGCTATGGCAAAAGCTAAAGAAATTGCTAATGAAATTGGTATTGAACTTATATTTATTCAAAAAAGAGTTATCATTAAAAAAGACAATTTCATGAATTTGTTGGTAATGAAACAATATTATATGTAGAAGAAACATTTAGGATTCAATATTTTGTGTATATCATAGATCATGCTATTAGTTCATTTGATAAGAGATTTGAGAAATATCAATCGTATGAGCATATTTTTGGTTTTTTGTTTGATTCTTTACTTGATTGAAAATGTGTGATGATGTGAATTTAAAGTCCCATTGTATTTATTTAGAAACTAGTTTGAGAAGTGGTGACATTAATGGAGATGAAATTTTTCTTGAGCTAAAATTTCTCAAGGAGCTTTTGGCAAATGAAAATATGGGAGCAAATGATGTATTATATTATCATATACCATTTGATAGTTTTCCATATACTACAATTGCATATAGGATCTAACTAACAATTCCAGTTACTGTTGCTTCCGCAGAAAAGAGTTTCTCTAAACTCAAGCTATTGAAGTCATATTTGAGGACATCCATGTCGCAAGAAAGATTGAGCGGACTAGCTTTGATGGCAATCGAGAATGATTTTTTGGACGAACTAGATGTAGAAAGTTTAATTGATGAGTTTGCTTTAGATCATAAAAATAGGATGTCATTATTCACTTAGAAAATGCTTTTTACTTCATATTTTTTTTTTGGACCTATTGTTTTATATAAAATAGGACTTTTTTAGTTATGGCACCGGGTCTTGTCGTTGAATGAGCCGGGCCTGCTCATACTAGTATAAGACCGAATTAAGAACTTCGATCTATTTTTCCAAACCTTGGAAGATTTGTTGGTTCGGGTAAGGTTTATACTCTAAATCATGTAGAGTGACAACAAGCACATCGACATATATTGGTGAATTGTCAACTACTTGATCCTTATGAGAGTAAGTTTCTCTCATTCTAGAATAAGTATTTTTAATTAAAGTTGATTAAAGTTTTTCGAATATAAAAGTTTATGTTAATTGTGTATCTAGGAAGCGCAAAAGGGAGCTATGGATAGTAAACTATCTCATCAGAAGAATCGTGCTATTGACATTGACAAGGAAATGTATCTCATTTTTGCAGATTGGATCAAACAAAAAGTCAAGGTAACTGATTTAGACAGGATAACTAATGATTTATGATGCTTAGCTTTGGGTACATCAGAAAAAGTTGTGAAGTATATTTCTTACAATGTCAATGGTTTCAAACTCCGGAGCATAGAAAGAGATGCTGACTTGAAAACCCAAAATAGTAGTGTCTACATAGCTGCTGAAACTATGAGTTATGCTAGCTCTCGTGATCCTAACCCAATAATAGGAACAATAGCTTACTATGGAAATCTGGTTGAAGTTGTAGAGTTAAACTAATATGGGGTTTTTAAGGATGTATTATTTAAGTGTAAATGGGCTGACACTCGTACTGAACGAGGATATAAAATGGATGCATATGATCATCATATGGTGAATTTTTCATGTTTGTTACATACCGGAGATAATGAAGAAGATGAGCCATACATATCGGCATCTCAGCCAAAGATGGTGTATTATGTATATGATCCTTGCAAAGAGGAGTGGAAAATTGCAGTCCATGTTCAACCTAGAGACGTATATGATATGGGCGATTCAGATCTTGCTTAAGCTAACCTTTGTTTTCTTATCCCAATCATGCTTAGTCAAACTTTTTTTTCTCGTTATTGTTGTACTAAAGATTATTAAAAATTATTATGATCTTTTGTTAAATTTTCTACATACTATGGCGTGGTTACTAGGTTGAACTTTATATTTGATATTTCTCTTAGTTGTCTAAGTTGAAAATAAAACTATTATGTTTGCAACATAACATTTTTTCTAGTTATTTTAGGTGATATTTAAATTTACTAATTGGAAATAAAAATATACTAGGCAATAGTGTTTTGAATGACCGTCCGGCAGTGATCACTTGTGTTGGAATAAATTAAGCATTCATCTAACCGATACAAAACTCACTTGTTTTCTAACGGACAGAAGTATCGGAGCGTTATAGCTTTTCACGCGTCTAAAACCAACATGTGTAATCGATTTTTCCATTATTAAAATCTCCTTTAGCTTTCGTTGTAATGTTGGTGACCTCTTGGTGGGTTTCACCCTTTGTATCTGCAAAACAATTATGGGCTTTAAGGCCTTGTAAACAACTTTTGGTTATTTAATATTATATTCTTGAGGAAAAAAAGATAAATCCAATTCCCCATCGTCTTCTTCTTCAGCTCTTCACGTTTCTGGTTTTTTTTCTTTATCATTATCTCTTGAAGTTTCTCAAACTCAGAATTATTGTAGAAGAACGGTTTGGTTTAGTTCCTCTTCTCTAACTCAATATGAGGTATGTTCTATAAACACAAATATTATGGTTATTTGAAGTAATTGTTTCGTTTTTCTTTTGTACATATATAGCTAATTTTATATTAGATTACCTTTCCATAACTTGTTTGCACATGGGCTGATCGTATATGACCCAATTACTGCATAATTGTACAAATGTTTTGAATTTTAAGCTGAAATATTTGGGGATAATTGGATAATTCGAAAACTTGAATCACTCATATAATTTCGTCTTGATTAATTCTTCTATTGTGTTTGCTGTTGTAGATTTTCCAGTTCCATAATATGGTGAAAACAACAATACCAACCACAAGATAAGGAAGCAAAAAAGCACCATCAAAAACAAAGAAAGCGATTGTGACTAGTAAATCCAACGTTAAAGCAAGAAAGAAACCACAACCAAGTGGTACAGCTAAGCTTCAAAAATCAGCTTTAATACAGGAGCTGCCATGGAAAGAATGGGGGACAAAATTGGTTAAAGGAGTCAACTATAGGGCTGCACGTCATAGAGCTGTTGTCATACCAACTCTCTACGCTGATGATTTCACTCTTGATGCATTAGCAATTCGTGAAGATGTGGACTGACTTTTTCGAAAATGGGGATTACGAAAGTTCATTTTTGTGAACTATAGTGCTTATGAGATGCTTACTAAGGAGTTTCTTGGAACTGTCACAGTTTCTTTTCAGGATGCTAGGACACCGGAAGCCGAGACCGGGATATTAGATTTCTGCATTGGTGACAAAGAGTACACTATTACGATTCTGGATCTATGCAAGGCATTTGGTTTCAGTAATGATGAGAAGATTCGATTCACAAAGCGAAAGTACTTACCCAATATGGAGACAATATGCAGATCATAATGCTTATGAAGGTGGTTCTAAAGCAGCACAAATCAAGCATCCTACTTTGCGTTATGCACATAGGATGTTAGCCAACACTATGTTTTCTCAGGTAGATACTGCCACAGTCAAAGTAGATGAGTTCTATATCATGATGGCACCATTATTCAACAAAAATTTATTAAAATGACCTGGCATATAAATTCTTAGCATGTCTATTATGACTTTAATCAAGTTTTAAAAGTATAAAAGTAATCACTCTATATATTATAAATCAAAATTTTTGTTTATTGAGTTTCTAAACTAAAAGTTTAAGATTCCGTCGGGTTTCCAAAATGGAAACGCGAGTTTCTATCGTGTTTCTAAAAAAAAAATAGGAATCGTGTTTCTGTTATAGTTTTCCGAGTTTCCAAGAGTTTCTCTTTCCGAAAACGTTTCCGAAACGGGAAACGCACTTCGAAAGAGTTTCCATGCAACCTAGCATTGAACAATCTAGCAACTTAATATTTAAAAGGAATGGATAAGGCTTCAACTAAACAAACTAGTATTTCTTTCCTTAAATATAGGAAGATTTATTCAATATTGACTTAACTAGTTACTTTCCTTGATTTCGGGAGCTTATTATTTTTCTCTATTTTCTAGGTGATATAAAGTTTTAGCCTAGTTTATACAAATTCTTACACACGTACGTTCTAAAATTTGTGATTTTGAATTTATTTTTCTCTCACACAAATAACCAACCTACTTAAAAATATATCTATTTCTTCTAAAATAATTTCTTTTCCATATCCCGCTTAATTTTTATCCAAGCGGGAAATAATTATTTTCATATAAATGATCTTAAACTAAATAGTCTCAGAAAGGGAAACTGATGTGTAATCTACGAAAATCTGAAGGTGACAATGTGAATTGGTTTTGGCAATCGAATACTTATATATTTTGTAAATCTGTTTATTCACTGCTAACATGTTTTCTTTTCTATTTTTAACCTAGTTTAGTGATCACGATCATGGATTTCATGGATTCAGAGACACAACCACCGTATAATTTACCACAACTGGAAGCGGATCACATCATGCTTTCTCTACTTTCTCCAGAATGTAAAAGATTCCAATGGAAAATACAAATCATTGGTATTATTTAAAGTTGATTTATTTTATTTTAATTAAGAATTTGTTTTCCTTTAAATTGGTGCAGCAGCCTTGACGTTAACGTAGCTTTACACCAAATCTCTCTTTAATATTAGGATCCCATTTAAGATTGTTCGTTTCTTTGTGGGTTGCGAAGCTACACTAAATCTCAAGTTGTTGTTTGGTTCTTTGTGTGTTGACTTTTTAATACATGTTTAAGAAGTTAAGAGTAAACACGTTTCTTTATTTTCCACACTCAAGTAGATAATGCTAAGCATAAACTAGTCTAAGTCTCAACACATTAGAACAGAGTTTTAGTGTACTTTTCAAGTTGTTAATGTCTTATCGTATGATTGCTTTCCTTTTATATAAAAACTGTTGATTAATAGAATGTCGTGTATGTTAAATTTGATTTATTATATACTAACTTGAACTTGGTATCAAATAAGTATGTGTTCATTAACAAGATATGGATAGAAATATAGAAGGTAAACTAATGACATCTAAGATGTCTGAAAATTGCAAGACAACCAAGTTATTGTGCATTTCGATGATGATACCAGTCAACCAACTGGAGATTCTGGAGGTTCACTTGGATCATGGTTAGGTCAGTTAAGTACCGATGTGCGATTGCTACCGATTGACTACACTGATTGGAGGTTGGTTAATCCTGTTATAAAAGAAAAAGCATGGGAATTGATCCAGGTAAACATCTAACATTTATTTATTTGTAAATTTTTTAAATCATGTGATGTTTTAATACTAAATTTTGGTTGATGACTCGTTTCATGTTATGTCATGTCAGTCCAATTTCAGTTTTGATGATCCTATGATGAGAAAAGAATATGTAATGAGTGCACTAGGTAGCCGATGCAAGGATATCAAATTACATATTTGGAGAGAACACAAAAGAAATGATTTGAATGAGATGTTGCAGAAAAGACCCGAAAACATTCCTAAAAATCAATGGTATCATTTCGTTCACAAGAGGTTTACCGAAAAGTGGAAGGTATAGTTTTCTATATATATTTGTATGTTCTTCTCTTATCTCTATATCAAATGCAAGTGATTTCTTTTCATATATAAGCTTTCAGAAAATGCAAGAGCGGAATACAAAGAACCAAAGAAACAATACCATGCCTCACTTGTGCGGAAGAAAGAGTTTTTCAAGTAAAAGAAATGAGATTGTGAGTAACTTTAGCATGATATAAACCTAGTCTATTATATTTTGTGTACATTGTTTATGCGTGTATCTTTACTGTAAAAAGTCAAGATCGAAAAACGCCGTGTCGAGCAGAGTTTTTCACTGAGACTCGCAAGAAACCTGATGGAGGCTTTGTGTGTGAGGAGGCAAAAACACGTGCGGTTAGTTTTATTATAATAACTTTGAATTTTGATCAATACCTTTTGGAATGCATTGTCGTTTGTTGGATCTATTAGTTAACTATGTTGAATATTTATCCTTGTTTCCCTTTTGGAATGCACTTACAACGTTGATGGAGCAAAATCCTCAAGTCACGAGCAATGTTCCAGCTAGAAAGGATGATGAGTATGCTCAAGTGTTTGGACCAGAACATCCAGGACGAGTACGTTGTGTTGGTCATGGACCCACACCATCAAAATTGGTGAAACGCTCTACTGCAACAAGACAAGAAATAGAAAATTCTGAAACGGTCATGCAGTTGAGGACACAATAGAAAATTCTGAAACGGTCATGCAGTTGAGGACACATATAAACTAGTTATATCGAATTCTCACATGTTGTACTATTCTAACCAAGTTGTACATATCATTGAATCCAAGTTGTATATAAATTGGATATATATATATAACTAATGTTTTATGTTAAATATTCAAGCAAGTGTATGGGCTGCAAATTTTGCAGCAGCTTTTGCGAACATACCAAATCCAGCATTTTTTAACATTCCAAATATGAAGAATCCTCGGGTAAAAATTACTTATATAAGGGTCCGAATGGTAACCGTGGATTTGGTTGAGCGGGACAAAAAAATTGATAGTGCGGTACGGTTCAACTACGGTACGTGCGGAACAAATGTATTTGCGAGACAAGTGCGGTTGATGTAAAATAAGCGGTACAAAATTATGTTTGATTGGTAAAAATATATTTGCGGTGTGGATTTCATATTAGTATTTATAATTAGTATAATAATATATTATTTATTTATTTTATATTAATAAAATTTGTTTTATAAATTTACAAGTATATAGAGGTTCATATTTTTTTTATTATAATACGTATTTTCATAATAATAAATATAATGGTAAAATTTTAAGTACTTTGTTAATAATTTTTTTTTACATTCTTTTTTACATAAAGTGATATTATGATTATCACAAACCTTCATTTTATAAAAATTTAGACAATCATTAAATTATTTAATTCTTGTATATTGTTTAATTATATTATTTTTATTAATTAAAACATATGAAAAAGTGGATTTTAGGGTGTCTGGCACCATATATGGACAGTATTTATTTTATTGTGCATTTTTTGTTTCAGTAGACATAACAAAAACTAAAAGCGTTTTCATTTTTTTTTAGAAACCCGCAAATCAATATAAATAAGTTGTTTGGTGTAGTTATTGCGTTTTTCTGTTTTCTTAGAAACGTCCCGCTTTTTTCATGTCGCCAATCACAGCCTAAGTCTCTTAGATAAAGATATTTAGATAATTAACTAATGTATTGAATAATTTTTTTCCAGGAAATGAATGATGGTGCCAATGATAAATGCTAGATGCAAAAGAGTTAAACCGAATGCTTAGTCATCATTGATCATGATCAAGATATGTTTGTCAAAATATTTTAGCAACTTTAATTTATTTATGTTTTATGTATTTTCACGGTGGACTAGTTTTGTAATTCATTTTCAGACTTCTTTATGTTTACTTTAAATTTGCATTTTCGTTTTAAATTAATTATTTTTAATAAACTAAAATTAATAATAACAATTAAATATGCTAAATGATGTATCAATAAGATATTGAAAACACGTGAGTTTTCCATTTTTCATGCCTGAAAACTTGCCATTTTCCATATCAACACAACTTGCCAAGTCCGACGAATAACCATCTGGAAATTTGACCGCATGTTTCACACACTCCAATAAGCTTATTTTCGCTTCTTCTGTCAAATTATAAACTAGGAATGGAGCTTCATCCTTATTACTAAGATGTAGGTGTGGCCGAGAACAGAATTATGCAATATCCAATCTTGACATGATGTTGTCTTTTGATTTACCTTTCACACTCATAAAAGTATTCATGATGTTATCCAAAAAGTTCTTCTCTGTATGCATGACATCAATATTATGTCAAAGATTCAAATCCCTCCAGTAAGACAACTCCCATAATATGCTTTCCTTGTGCTAGTTATGTTCCTTCCCATAGCCATGCATCTTCTTTTCATGACCATTATCACTAACGTCCTTGGTTCTTGGTGGATTTGCACAATCCAACCGCTCGTAAAAAACTTGCTCACCGGTTAAAGACGGAGGTGGATACTCGTTAGAAGCGTCTCTTCCTGTAAAGAAGTCTTTTTTGTTCCTTCTTAATGGATGACCATGAGGAAGAAATTTTCGGTGGCAATCAAACCAAGACGTCTTCCTTCCATTAGGTAGACAAAAAGACTTGGTACTTTCCATACAAATAGGACAAGATAATTTACCGTGTGTGGTCCATCCTGATAACATGCAATATGTCGGAAAGTCGCTTATCGTCCACATCAACGTAGCCTTTAGATTAAAATTTTGATTCAAAGACACATCGTACGCATTGAATCCAGTAGACCACAACTCTTTTAACTCCTCAATAAGAGGCCAAAGGAAGATATCGAGACTAGCTCGCGGATGATGTGGCCCATAATTCAAAATTGTAAGAAACAAATACTCTTCTTTCATGCACATACCTAGGGGTAAATTATACGGAGTCAAGATCACATGCCACAACAAATGATTACGAGACATGCCAAATGGATTGAACCCATTAGTAAATAATCCAAGATAAACGTTACGGGGTTCTTCAGAAAATCAAGGATTTAGCTCTTGGAAATTTCTCCACTCTGCCGCATCTGAAGGATGATTCAACCACTACAAAAAAAATGAGTCTATTGAATCAATTATTTTGTATTTTTGTATTACTTATAAGTGATGTAAAGGCATTTTGTATCACTTGAAACAATGATTCTTAATTTGTCGATGCAAATAATTAACATCATTTCTTAATAATTGATGCAATATTTTTTATTTTGCATCAGTTTTTTTAATCGATATTAATAATGTGTCAGTTACAAAAAAATGATACTACCTTTCGCATCAATTTGTAAAAGTGATACTGTGATTTGTGTTGATTATACTTATTGATGTCAATTATTTATATCACATATGATTAAATGATGTTAAAATTAGTATCAATTTTGAAAAGTGATTATAACAGTTATATCATTTTTAATAACTGATTTAGAAATAGTTTCATTTTTAAAAAGTTGATATATTTAAAATATTTGAATTAAAATATTAACATCAATTGTTTGTATTTGGTGTTATATTTACGCCAGTTTCAATAAATGATTCTAAATTATGTCACTTATATATAGCAACGAGAACTTATTTTATATCATTTGTTAATTGATTCTAATATATCAACGCTTTTCCAAATTTTGTTGAAAATATTAATTTATGGAATAACAAATTCAAATGAAATAATTAAAAAATAAAAATGATATTTAAATTAATAATTAATATCCTAGAAAGCAAATTACATAAATTATCCTAAAAAGTATTGCAAATGCATGAAATATCAATAAACGAAAGTAGCAAAGAAATTTTGATAAACTAATGTTGATCATGACTAGCTTCTTCCATTAGCACCATCATCATTTTCCTACATAAAAAAATATATATAGCAGATTAGTTTATCATCTAATATTTGGTATCTATCATATTAATATGTAAAAACCATTTACCTGAGGAGCCATATTTGATATGTTTGCAAATGCTAGATTTGGTATGATTGAAAAAGCTGTTGCAAAACTTGCAGCCCATGTATTTGCCTGAAAATTTTGTTAGTATAGTTATTTTATATGATCAAGTTATAATCATACAATATAATTTATTTATTATTATTTTATAAATACCTGGTCACGGGTTGAAGTACCAAGTATTTGTCGGATGAACGTACTCATTGCCTTTACTTGAGCTCCTAACTCGTTCACTTCTGTCTTAGACCATCTCCAATGGTTTTTGCTATTTTTGCCTCTATAATAGAGTAACTCTATAATAGAGGTGACTTTTGCTCCAATAGTTTCCTCTATTTTCTCCTCTATAATAGAATATTCCAAATAGATTCTTTTTAAAATTTAATATTAACACCATCTATTTATAAAATTTGCAAATTAAACCATTTACTTCAACTTTTATAAAATTTTAATAAAATAGTTACTTTTATTTAAATTAAACATTTATTATAAAAACATCATATTATATATAATTTTATTTAAAAGTACATCGAATTATATAAAAAACAATAAGATACTAGATTCTATTCTATTATCATATATAATAAGGTAAAATAAAATCTCTTTTTTCCTTCAATAAAAATAAAATATATTATTATATATATATATATATATATATATAAGATTTTATATAATTTACTTTTGCAAATGGTAGTCTCAAATTTTAGAATATATATTTATATTAAAACCTCTAATAATATTTTATATTATTAGCTATTAAATATATTTATTTTATTTATTTTGTTCATAAATAAAAGAAATTTAAGATTAAAGGACTATTTTGCAATAAAATAGTTCACCTCTATTTATAGAGGAAAAAATAGAGTTCCTCTATATAGAGAGATAAAATTAGCAATCTCTATCATAGAGATGGATATAGAGGTGGGTTGGAGCAAAAATTGCTACAAAATAGAGTTTAGAGGCAAAAATAGAGGTGGGTTGGAGATGCTCTTAAGCTGAACAACCATCTCTGAATTTTCTATATCTGCTCTAGTCCCAGTTGAATGTCTTACTAATTTTGAAGGTGTGGGTCCATGACCAAGACAACGTACTCGTCCTGGACGCTTGAGACCAAATACTTGAGCATATTCATCATCCAAACTAGCTATAACATTGGTTGCGACATGCGGACTTTGAATGAGCAGCGATGTAAGTGCTTCCTAAAAAAACAAAACAAATGATAAATATTAAACTTATTTAACTAGTAAATCCACATAACTACATCTACATGAATACTAATTTCAAAGAAAACTAACCGCGCGTGTTTTCGCTTCCTCACTTACAAAGCTTCCATCAAGTTTCATACGAGTGTCAATAAATAATTCTGCTCGATTTGGTGTTTTTCCAATCTTGATTTTCTACGTTAAAGATACACATGTAAAGATAAACAATATACAATATCAGTATAAGAAATTAGTCTTATATGACAACTAAATTACTCACAATCTCATTTCTTCTCCTTGGAAAGCTCTTTCTTCCACATAAGTGAGGCGTAGTATTTTTTTCTTTTTGGTTCTTTGTATTCCGTTCTTGCATTTTCTGAAAACTCACATATTAAAATAAAATTATTTTCATGAATAATCCAACTACATATAAATATTTAACGAATAAACTATACCATGGGTATCAGATTTATATCTTTGCTTAATTGACCTAACCATGATCCAAGTAAACCTCTAGAACCTTCAATTGGTTGTCCGTTGCTAGGTCGAATTCCACTATCACTTTGCTGTTTTTCAATTTCCATACATCTTTAGATGTAAACGTTTTGTCTTCTATGTTTCCATCTGTATTGTCTTGTTGATGAAACATATATATATATATATATATATATATGAAACAAATTTGATTAGTAAATTAATATATAAGAAGAAATATAATAAATTTTCGGCTCTACAAGTATGATTACTCATGAATATATGATGTGAGGAGACAAGTATGACTAATCATGGATAATCCGTATTATAATCACACAAACATGATTGCTTGACTATCGATTATATTCATGAAATCTCATCGATTATGCTTCTTATGCTCAAGTCAATATAATATAAAAATGGAGTATTCCTCTTATGCTCATCTCAACAATCATATGATGTAATAATGACTTTCAGCATCACAAATATGACGTATCATTTTAATATTTTCAGTGCTTAAAATAAGAATAATTTTAATGATAAATATTTTTGAGATGGGATAATTTAACAAAACAGTACGTGATTAAGCAATAAAGGATATTACAATGCTGCGAAACAAACAAAGGACTGGAACGTTACGTATCAGGTAACGTATCATCTTCGTGGATTAGTTTAAAAGCAGCTTATGAAAAATTTAATTAGATAATAACTTTCTATAATCTAATTCAAAAAAATTACCTATGAGCTGTATTTTCTATTTGAAGCGTTTACATTCTGGAGCCAGAGGAGGAGAGATATTGTGATCTGTTTTGAATTGTGGTAAATTTTCAGGTGGTTGTGTCTGATGTGAATCCATAAAATCTATTATCAATCCTAAAATAAGGAAAAACGTATAAACTAGTTAGCAATACAAACTCTGAAAGTTTCAAAGATTAAAAAACCTATACAAAGTTAGAAGATCGATAATTAAAAAGGAATAAATACAAATTAAATAAAACTAAATTATTCTACATTGAATAAATCTTCGTCCTATATTTAAGGAAATGTTAAGTTTGTTTGTTTAATAAATCAAACCATTTGAGAAAGATAAACTCTTTCGATACATTTTACAAAAATAAAGAAGATCTCTATCTCTCTCTCGATCTTCAACTCTCTCAAAAACTTCAACTCTCTTAAGGTAAGCTTCATCCTACTTGTGAAGCTCCACTTTCAAGGTATTTCCTCGATTATTTGATTTCTTCAGTTTTTTGTAATTCCACCTCTTTCAGAAAATTCTTAAAATATGTAAATTTTAATTAAATTATCCTTAACTATGTAATCTATTTTAATATTAATATTTGGTTATTTTGTGTATATAGTAAAATGGAGAAAGAAACAATTCAGTTGAAAAAAAAATAAAAAAGCCGACGATTTAGAAGTAGTTCTAGACTTGGAGCCAAAGAAAAAAGTTCAACATAGATTTGATTTGAGCAAACGGTATATTTATGAAGATGGAGAAGAGTTTCACCATGGAGTTGTACAAGAAATAGAGAAACCAAATTTTTTTTAACATAGATTTGATTTGAACAAAATCTATGTTTATGAAGATGGAGAAGAGTTTCAACCCAGAGATGGAGTTTTTCAAGAAATGGAAAAAGCCAAAAAAATTCAACATGAATTTGATATAAACGAAAAGAGTTTTTATCATGCCGATGATGATCATCTTGATGAAGAAACTCTAAAAGTCTTAAGAGATATGCTTAGAATTTACGTGCCATATTACTTTAAATGAAGAATAAAAGATATTTTTTTAGTTTGAATAATTACTAGTGTTTGTTCATTCTCGATATTTCTGATCAAATGCTTTCCAAGCGTCTCCGTGTCTTGGATGTCGAAGCTTGCCATCATTGTTAGTAGCAGTTGCATGCCATCTCATGTGAGTAGCAGTTTTCGATGACATGAATAAGCGTTGCAGTTTCGGCTTTAAAGGAAAATAACGCAAAACTTTTGCAGAAGTTTTGTTTTTTTTTGTTATCTGATCCAGATACCGTACCCTCTGCAGATAAATTTTGTTTCCAACGAGAAATTTTACAAACTTTACAAGTCTCCCTTTCTGCATATGCCTCCAAAAATAACATGCAATCATTTGGACATGCATGAATTGACTCGTAACTCAATCCTAATTTATGAATAACTTTCTTCATGTCATAAATGAACTTGAAAACTTGGCATGTATAAATGCTTCTTTCAGCAAATCAAGCACCATAGATATTCCCTTGTCACTTATCCCACACATACACTTGATATGGTATAATTTCCAATATATAAGACAACTTTGTGAACTTGGTGCATCCATCATATAGATCTTGATTAAAATCAGCAAGCAGCTCATCAAAATTTTCTTCTTTTCCTAAATTTCCACTTGAAGTTGATGGTCTATCAGTGTGCACAGGCTGCTCGCACGATCAAGATTCGTTTTCAGCATACATATTAGTATCGATACCAGGAAAGAGATCATCCAACAGATTCATAGTTGAATCCAATTCAACTTGAGCAGTATCCGCATGTACTCTTGTACTTTCTGTGACGTAAACTTTGTCTCCATGTAGTACCCAATTTGTGTGAGAACTTAAAAAGCCATAGCATATTAAATCACCTTCAATATCTTCTCTTGACTTAGATTTGGTTAGACAATATTGGTTACATGGACATTTCATCATGACTGCATTCAATCTACCAAATGCAAACTCCAAGAAATTTTTTCACCCCTAATCTATAATCTTGAGATAAACGTGGTTTGTTTATCCATGACTTATCCATTAAAACCTGAAACCAAAAAAATCACAAACACAAAGATTAAAACTGAAACCATAATTTGATTGTAAGAGTGCCATGATTTCAAAATAAATAGAAAACATGTGTTCTCTTGGAACCAGCCATGGCATAAGATTATACCCATGTTGTATCTTCAACCCTTTCTTGATAACCAGCATTGCTTTGTCATCAGTTTACAAGATCTTAAAATCTGATCTTTGAGATACTTTAATTACATATCAAACAACACACATACTGTACTTTTACAAAAATAAATCATACAATTGTTAATACAAACATCAATTCTATGATAGGGGAGGCCTAAATTGCGCATCAACTTTTCTGTCCCGTAATCTGAAACGGTTGACTTGTTTCCTTCTGGTAAATAATCCGTTAAAATTTGGCAAACCGAATCCACAAACTTTTCCCTCATATTATGCTCCGCCTTGTTTTGCATGACTCGGGCAGCTAAGGATAACTTTGAGTGACCTTCATGACAACCATCATATAATGGATTTTTTGCACCTTCTAACAAGTCATTAAACTTCTTTGAATGGTTACGTACTGGTTCTTGAACATTCTGATAACTACCATCATAATGATAGTTATCATCAAAATTACCTACGTTATAACGAAATCCATCATTCACCATATCCACACATGGATCTTCTACTACATTACCCACTTCTTCATGACTCTCACTTATATACATCCAATCAGTATAACTCGTTCCTATATCCATATTTATTTCTTCTCCATACTTATACCTAACATAATAATCTGGCATAAATCCTTTACTAAACAAATGACTCATAACCCTTCTACCCGAGATAAATTTATCATTCTTGAAACCACTACAAGGGCATTAAAACTTACCCCCGTTACTTTGTACTATAGGCTGGCTATTAGCAAACGTCAAGAATTGCTCCACCCCCGCTTCAAATTCTGCTGAGAAATTCCCCGTAAATTCATCGAATCTCTTCTACATCCACTCCCGATAATTACCACCATTACCACCTTAATTGTAATTACCCTCCATCATATAGATAGTAGGTATATAGTCACTAAGTTTGGCGACTAATTATTTAGTCGCTAGCTGTAGTCATTAAATGCATGTTTTCTTGTAATGTATATATAAAGTCTTTCTTAGAATTGTGCATATTGAACATGTGCAAGACCTTATCCATCACCCATGATTCATCACCCATGTCTTTCATTGAAAAGCAATTCCCTAGCCAAGTTTAAACAGACTGAAGGATAGGGATGTCATTTCAAATAAGTAGTATGTCATCTACATACAATATCAGAAATGCAACTGCGCTCCCACTAATCTTATTGTAAACGAAAGGTTCTTCTTCATTTCTAATGAAATCAAACTCTTTGATTGCCTCGTTAGAACGAAGATTCCAATTTCGAGATGCTTGCTTCAATCCATAAATGGAGCGTTGAAGTTTGCATACTTTCCAAGCATTTTCAGGATGTATGAAACCTTCAGGTTGTGTCATGGATGTATCCTCTTCGAGATTTCCATTAAGGAAAGCTATTTTCACATCCATTTGCCAAATCTCATAATCATAATAAGAGGCAATTTCTAGGAGAATCCAAATAGATTTAAACCTTGCGACTTGAAATTAGGTTTCACCATAGTCAATGAAAGAACCCATCCCATTTTTTTTTCTTTTAAACATACAAACCGGATTAACCCATTTAAAGCAAACAAGACAATCTCACTAACACAACCAATCAACGTAACCAGCGGAAGACTTAAGTAAAAATCCAACCAAACAATTCCATTAAACCAACAAGATCAACTATCATTATTCCAGAAACAAAGTCATCCTAACATGCTTATAAATTCCATTCTAACATCCTAACAAATCCTACAATAATCTAAACACCAATGAGCGCCTAGATCATCCTCATCTCCTTGGCATGATTCCACGGATCACACTTTGCTTTTACCTACATCAAAGAAAGAGATGCATAAGTATTTCATAAATACTTAGTGAGACAATCATCCCACCACTGGCTATACACACAAGCAGAAATGAACACATCCAAGTATTACCTCAAACAACCACCAAAATAACACAAAACAACACAACGTGACCCGTTCTAACGAGTAGTGTCGATCGACACCATCCGCTGGTGTCGCTCGACACTCGCGACCATCCTCGCGAGAAAGAAAGTTGGTGTCGATCGACACCCTCCATTGGTGTCGAGCGACACTGAAACCCTAACATCGCCCCAGCCATTTCTCATCGACGGATCCACCAACTCCAGCACTCCATGCCCGATCTATCACCTCCCCAAGCTCGTACCCAGACACCATACCACATAAACAAGCATACAAACACAGAAATCAATCATCAATCAGAGGCAACACTCAAAACATGCATCAAAACCGCTTAGATCAGCCTAGTCATGCACTCACCTTTCAAAAGGACTGAAACAAGGACGAACAGAGCACAACAACAGCAATCAAGGACTCTCCTAACACCACAGCTACGAGATCTCTCTTCCCCAGGACAGAAACACCAAGAACAAGCCTCCAAACACTCTCAAACCTCACAAAACCTCTCTAGAGAACTTAGAAACTTTAGAGAAGAAACAAAAGCGGCTACCCTCACCCTAGGTCGACCTTTTCCTCTTTTAAACGCAACTTAGGTTAAACCAACCAATAATTACATGATTTTGCAATTAAAAACGAACCGATCAAACCAAAACATGCTGGTGTCGAGCGACACCCATCAGTGGTGTCGATCGACACCCCCCAAAACGGGACACGGGCGTTACAATCAATACCATGAATTTGTTTGTAACCTTTAGCTACCAGTCTAGCTTTGTATATCCGTATATTACCATCCATGTCAATTTTCGTCTTGAAAATCCATTTACATTCAATGGCTTTTACACCATCAGGTAAATCAACCAAAGTCCAAACTTTGTTTTGCGACATGGAATCCATTTCGTATTCAGCAGCCTCTAACCACTTATCGGAGTCAGGGCCCATCATCGCTTCTTCGTAGGAAGTAGGTTCATCATTCTCTATAATCAATCGATCATGATGATTCATCACCCAAACCCCATATCTGTTAGGTTAGTGACATGTCCTTTCCGACCTACGCACCTCAGGTTACATAGGATAGATTCTACGACTCTTCATAAATCTAACTAATGCTCTTCTTGAATAATTGGAGCAATCTCCAGTGGTTCTCGAACTTCTTCGTGTTGTACCTTACTTCCACTGTTAGTTTTAGAAAGAAATTCTCTTTCTAAGAAGACCAAAATCCGAGCTATGAACATTTTGTTCTCGGTAGGGTTTTAAAAGTAATAACCTTTGGTTTCCTTAGGATAACCAACGAAGTAGCACTTATCAGATTTGGTTCCAAGCTTCCTAGTAATTAAACGTTTGACATAAGCTTCACAACCCCAAATTTTCAGAAAAGACACATTATGAACATTTCCAGTCCAAATCTGATATGGTGTCTTTCAATTTTGATGGACATATGTTTAGCGTAAACCCAAACGTTTCTAAAGCATATCCCGAAAAGGATAATGGAAGATCTGTGTGACTCATCATTGACCGAACCATATCTAATAAAGTTCGATTGTTCCTTTCAGGCACACCATTCCATTGAGATGTTCGTCGAGGAGGTAGTTCTGAAACAATTCCACATTCGCTAAGATGATCACTGAAAACTTGGATCAAATATTCTCCTCCACGATCTGATCAAAGAGCTTTAATTGTTTTGTCAAGTTGATTTTTTACTTTATTCTGAAATTCTTTGAACTTTTCAAAAGATTCAGATTTATGTTTCATTAGATAAACATAACCATTTCTACTCAGTTTCCTCTTACACTTAAGCTCATCAGTCCACATACATCTGTATGTACAGGGCCCAATAAGTCACTAGCTCTCTCACTGTGTCCAGTAAAAGGAGCCTTAGTCATTTTACCCAATAAGTAAGATTCACATTTTTTCATATGATTCATAATCAAATGAGTTCATTAGTCCATCACTATGAAGCTTTTGAATGTGTTTCTTATTTATAGAGCCCAAACGACTATGCAAGAGAAAAGTAGGATTCGAGTCGCTAGACTTAAACCTTTTAGTATTAATGTTATATATAGGCACACTTTGGTTCAGATGTTTGAACCAAATAGATGAGGTCATCAAATCTGAATGTGGAAGCGAAACATCTTAAAAATGGTTGAGACTTCATGGGCTTGGATTTAAGAAAAATGGATCTTAATTGGAGTATTTTCAGCCCAAAACATCAAATGAAAGAGTCATTTTCGACTATATTCAAAGCAGCAGTTATCTAAGTGTTTTATCTCTGTTACATGCAAACTAGAGTTTGAATTTCCATTCCCAAGTTGTGCTGAAAGTTTAGCACTTATTATGGATGCATTTCCTCTATAAAATAAGGCTCATTTTGACGTAATGTCTTTTTCCGGATGTGGACTAGTTTAATAGTCACTTGTTTGACGTAATGTTGTTTTTTTCCGCGGATGTGGACTGCTTTAATAGTCAGTTGTTAGACGTTGATATTTTATAAGATCTCCATATCTTAAGTAACTACTATAGTTCATGATAAATTACCTAACTAGACATTGTCCATTGTCATTAAAAGATGATATTGGGCAAAAGACATATAATTCTTCAGAATTACAAATACACGGAAATATAAAATATAATAAACTTAGAAAGCATAATGTTTGGTATGGAAAGCAGAATACCATTATTTCCGAAGACATACTAAACTGGGCAACATAGATACATAATTGAAAACGGCGTCCGTCGACATAATAATTTACCGTTGATTATTGAATGACATTTGTCATGGGATACCGAATAATTCCCTAAACCTTTGGCAACGCCAAAATGTGTAGCAAGTGGGACATTTTATGACTTTGGTGCATTCCTCGCATACATCAAACTCTATTGTAGGAATATTTCTCTTAAATTTAGCAATCATAGAACTCCCTTGAATCGTGGATTGAGAACTCAACCGTATAAAATCATAGAACACATGTTTGGCAACAACATCTCCTTTGTCTTCTTCTTCTAAAAAAGTACGGAACTCCGTCATTAAAGTAATCCCCTCTTCCGTCTCACCTACACATAACACCAAAAGTGTGAGCATGAAACTCATTGCCATCGAGAGCTTCTCCTTCCAGAATATGTTACTCTACTTGTAAGCAAACATGGGAATGGCATCTCTGTAGTCCCCGTATTTTCCAACGTCTCTAACGCCCTCTAGGTACATTGATGTAGGGTTCCTGGTTTTTATGGTCCTACCAAAAAATGGACGAAATATTGAATTTGTTTTGATCACTCCTGGCTGCTTTTCAATAAGATGAAGAGAAGCTTCCCTCAATACCAACTCATTAAAAGCAAGAGCACATCCTTCTGAACCAGATGCAATGAGAAGTGCTAACTTCTCGAAACCGGATTTAGCAACAAGTGTGACAATGAAAATTGCAATATGATGTGGTAGGTCAAGGAGATTTGTCATTTTGTTTTTTCTGCTAGGTACATACTATGCATCCCATGTTACATATATATATGGATATTGGATTGAAAGTTCATTAATTATTGGGTTGTTGTTTGGTGGGAAGCAATTTACTCACAGCTCGTGACATAACATTTAATGTTTATGAGAGATATTCAACAACTTGTAAAGAACACTTACCAGTGATGTCGTAGACATTATGAAGAAAATATTTGAGAAATAAACGACCTAAATGATAAACGTGTATGGACCAAAAAATGAATTCTGACACATAGACAAGGTTTTAGTGTATGGACATAACCTTATAGCAAATATTTCATTTGGGGATTCTTATATAGCTTTTAGCTCCTGCGTACCATCAAGGACATCGACAATGTCCAGCATATATTCTGGTTTTGAGTAAGAAATAATCCGTGGACAGGAAAATAATCTGCTCGGGTGTGGAACTGATGTTCCCCGCTCTTGTACTTCTTCGGAGGGGAGTTTGGTTTCCAGTTTGGGTGGTCGACGTTAGGCGTGGTATAAGATTGATATGGTTGTTACTGGTGGAGCAAATAGTGGTTTCAAAAATTGATTCTTTTAACAAATACTAACCGATTGTCTACGGTTGGTCTTCGTAGCATTTAGAGGAGATGGGTTAGAGGATTGACCACTTTCCTTAACCGACGGCTGAAATGAGAAGAGAAAATGCTTAGCTAATCGTAGATCTGATGTTCGGCTTTGTAATCTAACAATCGCCCACCGTATGCCAAGTAGTATGGAGGGAGCTCGACAACATGCCGAAGATGCGAGATTCACGGGTTGACTGGGCGCTTTCTTCAGATTCTTCCATGTGTGAACCTATATGTGTGGACAACAGGAACTTATTATGTACATCTATTTAGATAAGGCAAAAAATTTGAACACGATTGTAGTAGATAATCATTGAAACGTTACCAAGTCGGTCGCTATCGAAGAGGTGGTGAACAAGAAAAGAAAAGAATGGTGTTAAAGGAAAAGGGGAGATAGTTACAGTTACGGCTAGGGTAAATAGGAAGAGGAAAGGTTTATATTTTTCTTTTGATCTACAATATTTTTTTTTGTTTAACTCCTTTTATTTAATCGTAGCTGATATTTTGAATTTAGTCATAAAGTTTTATAATTTTTTCGAATATATGTGCATGTCCACGGTCTCATGTCTGTGTTTTCTGCAGAAGCTGGATAAGGGGTAAAAAGGTTAAAAAAAAACGGAAATGGTATTTGCGGTAAGGGGTGTTAGAAATGTTATTTTCGAAAACCTTTTCTGAAAAGATGGTAGAGTGGGTAATTTTCCCTATATCTTATATGACATATATAATATATTATAATTAAACCAAACATATTATTGTTCTAGTTTGCTTAGGTGTGTGACCCTGTAAGATCGAATAATATTAGTAATGAACTTCTAAAGTCCTTGATCATAAGAGGCTTCTAGCAAAACATTATAACCATCTACTATTATTTACATTCAAACCTCAGCGTACAACTTGTACTTATTACAACTTGAACTAGAGTAAGTACAAATGATTTCAGGACATTCCCAACACTTTCCACCAAAGTAGATATGTTCTTCTTCAGCTGAGATTCCTTCCTTGGCTTCAAGAAACGCTTTAAAGGTCTATCTCAGTGACATCTATCATAAGCTATATGGGAGAAATAAATAATAAAGGTATATATGCAACATAGGGAACTTTAAAAAAACCTTTCTTTTTATGCTAGAGAATTTAGGAGATTAAATAATATTTGAAAGAGGGTGAGAGAACATACGAGCCGGAGCTAGAAGTGAGGTGTTAGATCTGGGTAAGTAGATTGTTTGGAATGGGATCAGACTGCGTAGTATGTTAGCAGAAGCTTGAGCATGGTAGAGATCAGTAACGGGTCAGCCGGTCAGGCAACACATCTAAGGATAGTTTGTAAATTGAGTGTCTTTCACGCTTATCCTATATGGTTTTTTTACATAGTAAGATGGTTATACCTTTAATTTCTCATGTTATAGTGCTATATTCTTTATACAGTAAAACCTCTATAATTTAATAATTTTGGGACCAAAATATTCTATAAATTAATAATTAATTTATAGAGATATTTTATTAATTTGGTAAGTTTAAAAAAATATATACATCAAAATATGATTTAATCACTATAATCAATATTTTGTTAGAATCAATTACAAAAATTATCATGAATGAATGAAACACTATAAAATTTTGATACATATAATCTACTAGAATTGAATCCTAACAAAATTTAATGTAAATTTGAGAGTGAATAAAAATACAATAGTATGTTTTACTAAATCTTATAATAGATATCTATCAATAATTTTATATAATTATCAATTTGTATTATTTTTAGGACTACATATTTACAAAAAAAATTTTTTAAAAACATTATTTTATTATTTTATCGAAATGTGTCTAAAATTACACTGATTCGAAATTGGACCCGAAAAATTTATTAACTTATAAAGATTATTAATTTGTAGAGGTTTTAACTGTAGTTTTTTTGAAAATGAATATTGAGCCAATTTATCCTAATTAAAAAATTTCGTTTTAAACAAAAAAACTTAACTAAAATTAGAAGAACAAAAAGCGTGTAGGCGAGGGACGAGCACATGGGAAAGGAAACCAGCAACGCATAAAACTCACGCCGACGCTGAGTCAACACGCGAGTCAACTCAGAACCTCTCCTTTTTATTTATTTATTTATAACAATTTCTAAAATCAATGAATCATCTTCATCACTCTCCTCTCCTCTCCTTTTTTCTCGCTCCAATCTTTCTCTCTTCTTTTTCCACATTTAAGTCCACAAAACAAATCTCCATTTCTGTCGGTGCTCCAAGCTTTTTTTTTCATCTCCCAAGATCTATCATCTACCTCAACGTACGCTCTGTTCTTCCTCGATTCCTCTCTCCGCTTTACTCGAAATTGCTTGTGATTTCTCAGTTTTTGTTTCTAGATACCAATCGATCTGCTCCATTTTGATATGATCTTGTTTCATCTCCAAATTTTTCTCAAATTTTTTTAGCATAATGTGATGATATAGTTCTTGCTTCATCACGATTCTGTGATTTTTCTCAAAATTGATTTTTCTCAATTTCCATGGCTGCTACATTCATCAGAAGTTGCTTCAGTTTTTGTTTCTAGGTATCACTTGATCTGCTGCATTTTGATATGATCTTGCTTACTTCATTACAATTTTGCGAATTTCTCAAAAAAATCTTAGCGTAATGTTATGATATATATAGATCTTGCTTCGTCGTAGATTCATCTGTTTTACTCGAATCCATGGCTTCTGTGTTTTTTTTCTCAAAATTACTTAGCGAATTGTGATTTCTCAATTTCCTGGAATCTGATGGCTGCTACATTCATCTGAAGATGCTTCAATTTGTGTTTCTAGTATTGAATTGATCTGCTGGATTATGATATGATCTTGTTTCATAACGATTCTGCGAATATCTCAAAATTTCTTAGCATAATGTGATGATATAGATCTTGCTTCATCACACGATTCTGCGATTTTCTCAAAATTTCTTAGCACAATCTGATTATATATATCTTGCTTTATCAAAAGATTCTGTGGTTTTCTCATAATTTCTTAGCATAATGTGATGATATAGATCTTTTACTCTCTCAATTTTCCTGGAAAATGTTGTTGTGGTTATATCTGCTTTACTCGAATCCATGGCTGCTTCATTCATCACGATTCTGTGATTTTTGAGAAAACAAAAAAAAAAGTTTATAGCAATGAAAATGATTAGAGATCTAAACTATTTTGCAGTGACAGATCCGAGTGAGTGTTGAAATATCTCTGCAACAACGATGACAATTACAAACGGAGATGTCAAATCTGAAACCTGCAACAATGGATTTTCTGAGAAGAAACCTTTCAGGATCTTTGTTGGTTACGATCCACGCGAAGATCTTGCTTACCAAGTCTGTCGTCATTCAATCACCAAAAGATCTTCAATCCCTGTAGAGATCATACCAATTGTTCAATCAGATCTTAGAAAGAAAGGTTTGTATTGGAGAGAAAGAGGTCAGTTAGAGAGCACTGAGTTCTCTTTCTCTCGTTTCTTGACTCCTCACTTGTCTGATTACGATGGTTGGGCTATGTTTGTCGATTGCGATTTCCTCTACCTTGCTGATATCAAGGAACTCACTGATTTGATCGATGATAAGTACGCTATCATGTGTGTTCAGCATGATTATACTCCTAAGGAGACTACTAAGATGGATGGTGCGGTTCAAACCGTCTACCCGAGGAAGAACTGGTCTTCTATGGTGCTTTACAATTGTGGACATCCTAAGAACAAGACTTTGAACCCTGAGATTGTTAATACTCAGACTGGTGCGTTTCTTCATAGGTTCCAGTGGCTTGAGGATGAAGAGATTGGGTCTATCCCATTTGTGTGGAACTTCCTTGAAGGTCACAATAGGGTTGTCGAGAAAGATCCAACCACGCAGCCTAAAGCGGTGCACTATACTCGAGGAGGACCTTGGTTTGATGCTTGGAAAGATTGCGAGTTTGCGGATCTCTGGCTTAATGAGATGGAAGAGTACAGCAAAGAGAACAAGAAAGAAGCCGATGTGGCGAATTAGAAAGAAGAAGAAGAGGTTCGTTGTTACTTACTTACCAACACACGAGTAGTGCACTTGCTTAAAGGTTTCGTTCGTTACATGGATTTATATATAGTTTTGGCTTTGTAGAGCCACGGATCATTAGTCTTGTGGAGGGCTATGGAGTTTAATTTCATTGAATTCGTTTAAATCATTCGCAACACTAATACCAGTATTAAAAGGTCATATGGTATAATAACCCTATTCGTTTGTTTTCTTGTGTTTGTACCTTTAATGGTGTTTTATTTGTAAAATTGTTCTCAGATTAAGCAATATATTTGATATGTGACTTTATTCTGTAGCAGTTCTTTCAGTTGATTTATAATGTCAACACATATAAAGACTACCAAGGTCCCTTAGCGGGATTGCAATTTCAATTCAACACATTTCAAAAGAATACCATGTTAACAACTTTTGCAAGCATCAACTTCTCAAGAGAGCATTTGAAGAGAAGGTTTCCGCATTAGAGTTCATCGGGAAACACACAACTCAACAAACGCACATCTTTGGCAAAAGTAACAACAAGGGCACCTCCTAAAGAGAGAGTAGAGAGAGTAGAAAAGAGATTATTGCACTTGCACCCAACTTACTCATGCGGTTTAGTGTGGTGGTGTCTAATGAAAGATTCTTATATTGAACCTACTCCAACGTGACTCCTACTAGAACCACCACCACATATATGTGATATTCAGTATCCGAGCCCATGTAAAGGTACTCCCTTATATGTATGTATGTATCTAAGCATCATTTATATATATATACTTGAAACACACCTCTTTGACTTGTATTCTTATTCACATTTTGACATGTTCTTTTGTTCATCTTCTAATTTCCACTGATCAAATATAAACCTTTTTAAGTGTAATCAATTTTACACTTTTTACCTTTCTCGTGGCATACTTGTTCATTTTGTTCTACTTCTTTCATATTTATTTTTATATATATACTTTTTTTTTTGTGAACTCCGCATAAGAGTTCATCGGGAAACACATAACTCAACAAACGCACATCTTAAGCTTATAGTTGGCAAAACTAGCAACAAGGGCACCTCCTAAAGAGAGTGTAGAGAGAGTAGAAAAGAGATTATTGCACTTGCACCCAACTTACTCATGCGGTTTAGTGTGGTGGTGTCTAATGAAAGTCTAGTATTTTGAACCTACTCCAACGTGACTCCTACTAGAACCACCACCACATATATGTGATATTCAGTATCTGAGCCCATGTAAAGGTACTCCCTTATATGTATGTATGTAAGCATCATTTATATATATGTATATACTTGAAACACACCTCTTTGACTTGTATTCTTATTCACATTTTGACATGTTCTTTTGTTCATCTTCTAATTTCCACTGATCACCTTTTCAAGTGTAATCAATTTTACACTGTTTACCTTTCTCGTGGCATATTTGTTCATTTTGTTTTACTTCTTTCATATTTATTTTTATATATATATATATATATATATATATATACTTAAGATGCTAAGGTTTTAAGAAAATTGGCCATTTCATACCCAATCATAATTATGAGTGATCAATTCATACTTAACATTTATCTATATGCAGAAACATATACAATTTATTAACAAATTCAAATTTCATACTTTAAATTACCAACTTGTGTGAAGATGTTGACATGGATGCCACATCTTTGACGACGGTGATGATGTTGATGACGTGGTTTCTACGTCTTTGATAATGTTGTTGCCACGTCATCATCTTTTATACAAAAAACATATTTCCTCCACTAATATTATCTAAAACAGTTGTGATTTTTTAGTCGCAAAACATATTTCCTCCACTAATATTATCTAAAACAATTTTTTGGTTAAAGTTAAAATCTTACTTCCAAAAACTTATAACCAATATTTCCATTGAATCCAATATTTAAACGATTTTAAACCAAAAAATTGTAATTTCGCTTTTAAATAATCTTATATATTAGTCGAAAGACATTTTTTAGTTGAAGAAGAATTTAATTACATGTATTGCTATTGGAATAACTATATTTTAAATATATAATTAACTTTCTCATTCATGATAATATTATCTTTGTAACTTAACTTATATCTATGTATCTTTGCCAATGAAAATTATTAGGAAATTGTTTTTTATTCCTAAAATACAGTAATTGTAGTGATATTAGATTTTAAAATCTCTTCTAAAATTTAATAAATAAAATTGGATAGTTTATGTTTTTATTATAAGCGATTTGAAGATTTCAGAAGGGGAAATTGCAAATTTTGAGTTTATAACTTTGAAAATAAAATTTAAATTTTTCGAGAAAATTTATTTAATAGTTGTGTTAGATAAAAAAATATATATTTGTTTAAAAAAAAAACATGGCAACCACATCATCGACATCATCAATGATGTGACATCCACGTCAGTAACTGTGACAAAGGAGGAATGATTTTGCATGATTTGGTAAATTCCAATGATTTTACTAATGGAGATAACTTTCATGAGTGATAATGCCTACTACCATCACTTTTCTATTTTTATTTAATTTTTATCTACTAATAAATTTCTTTTTTTTTTCAAGTAGAAACAAATGAAAAGACATAAAACCAAAGCCAAAATTCCACTGATCACATTCTCGACCAACTACATAGTATATCAAAAAGCATCAGATCTGGATTTGCACAAAAAAATATAAAAGTTTCAGATATGGAAATTGCAAACTCAGTCAATATATTGATACGGGCTCCATACTCAGCTCTCACAGAAACCAAGATCTCCCTGAGATGGTTTGCAAGTTGGGCAAGTGCCTGGTTGGAAAGGTTCTCGAGATTTGCTTTAATAGCTCGTTGGATAAGAACCATCTGTTGGAGACGGGGTTCGTAACCCAAGCGACCAAGCACAATGTAATATTTCATTTTAATTAAATCAAAATTGCAACACAGTTAATCGTATACATTAATTCATACTTTACTACTAAAATTATAATTGAAATTACATAAATTGTGTATTGACTATTTGTTTTCTCCATCCAATTTCAATTAACACTCAATAAATTATAATATTAACTCCTCTAATTTAATTATTTTAGAAATGTAACATACATCACTTCATAGCCTATAAAAACCATTCTCATATCATCCTCCACCATATCTCATATACTAAATATTTTCTCTGTTTTTTCTTCCATGTTCTTGGCTTCTTACATGGTTTGAAAATTCAATTTAGATAGATATCATTGTAAGAAATTGATTATATATTTGGTTTAACTATATTTTACGTTTTCCAATTTTATTTTTTCTTTGTTTTTATGTATTTTTCCTTTCCCTATTGTTTTCGTTTATTTTTTAGTGTATATAATATGGCTATAATAAAATTATTTTATCGACGGAGGTTCAAAAATATTGTGTTTACCATCGCACAATAAGAAAATCAAGCTAAGTATACATGTATATTTATTTTATTTTTAAAAGTATGTATTTTATTTAGCAAAAGAACATTTTTGTTAAATAATTATCAAATCAATTGTTCTTAACTCTGTCTTACCTCCAAAAAAAAACTGTAATATATTTTTTTACAACCAAAATCATTATATTTAGTATGGGATTCAACATATAATAATATATAAAGATCATTACTATCTTTATTAACTTAAAATTTTTATACTTGGTTTTCTATATAAAAAACAATGTAATATTCAATTTTCTATCTATCTTGTATGACAAGGATTAAACAATTATAATTAAACTTAGAAATATAACTTAAATTAAGAGGAATATATAAAAAAGATATTAAAAAAGAAATATTATTCTTTGGGAATTTTTTTTAAAACTTTTGATTTCATTTCATATGATGTTATAGGAAATATATATAATTTTTTACTTTCAAACTAATTTAGATTTTAATTAAAAAATAATTTTGGTTATGTGTTAGTCTATATGAAAAAATTTAAAACAATTTGAACATTATAGTAAATTTTATTGTATCATTAATAATATATTTTTAACCTAAAATGCTCAAAAATACTAGAAAATTACTATCAAAATTGAACAACCATCCCGGGATGTTACTATCAATATTGTCTTTGTATTTTTTTATAAAGTTCTTGCATGGGATGAAGACTCAATTAAGATATCATTGTAAGAGTTTGATTAAATATTTTGTTTACACTTTTTTTTTTCAATTATATTTCTTCTTTGTTTTATGTACTTCTTCATTTCTTCATTGTTTTATTATATTTTTAAATGTATAATACATATGTCTTATTTTTAAATGTATAATACATATGTCTTATTATTAAATGTATAATACATATGTCTTATTTTTAAATGTATAATACATATGTATAAAAAATATTCTATGGCTATAAGAAAATTATTTTACCGTACTTGGGATTGAAAAATATTGATTCCCGACCATCCCACAATAAGAAAGTCAAGTTAAGGAAACCATCTTTTTCCTTTTACTTTGGATGTTTGTTTCTTTCTCACATATTCATGTATATTTATTTTATTTTCAAAAGTATGTAATTATTTTAACAAAGAATAATAATTACAAAGTATGTAATTATTTTGTTATATAATTATGTAACCAATTTGTAAGACATTCTTTTATAGATAATGACCATTATATTTAGTTTGTGATTCAAAATCAAATACTATAAATATCATTATAATTCTTTACTTTGAATTTTATACTTGATTTTCTATCTAAAAAACAATTTGATATTCAGTTTTCTACCTACTATACTACAAGGATTAAAAATGGGGGAATTTCAAAAATACCCCTTTTCATATACCTCTTTTTAAAAATACCCCCTTTTCAAACTTTATCAAAAAACCCACTAAAAATGTTGAAATTTATCCAAATATGTGTGTAAGCTTATAAATATATACACAAATTAGTTTTATATGTGTGTAAAACTTTATATACCTTTCATAAATAGCGTAAAAATAAATTATAAAAACCTTATAAAAACCTTATAAAAACCGTATAAACCCTTTTAAAAACCTTATAAAACTTATAAAAACGATTTAAAACTATATAAAACATTTTAAAATATTTGTATCGAATCTCCCAGTAGTAGTTATTATATAGAAGTACCTTATAAACTATATAAAACTTTATAATTTTTTTTATTTAAAATGGGGTATTTTTGAAAATGGATAGAAAAAGGGGCTATTTTTAAAAAGGGGTACACCAAAAGGGGTATTTCTCAAACATTCTCTTAAAAAATTATAATTAAACCTAGAGATATAACTTAAATTAAGAGGAATATAAAAAGAGATTAAAAAATAAAATTATTCTTTGAGATTTTTTTTTTAACTTTTGATTGCACTTCATATGATTTTATAGGAAATATCTATAATTTGTTACTTTCAACATAGTTTAGATTTAATTACTAAATAATTTAGGTTATGCGTGAGTTTATATGAAAAACTTATATAAAACATTTGAATATCATAGTAATTTTTATTTGAGAATTTTTGAGAAATACCCCTTTTGGTGTACCCCTTTTTAAAAATACCCCCTTTGTCTATCCATTTTTAAAAATACCCCTTTTTAAACATAAAAAATTATAAAGTTGTATATAGTTTATAAGGTACTTCTATATAAGAACTACTACTGAGAGATTCAATACAAATATTTTAAAATGTTTTAAATAGTTTTTAATCGTTTTTATAAGTTTTATAAGGTTTTTAAAAGGTTTTTAAAAGGGTTTATACGGTTTTTATAAGGTTTTTATAATTTATTTTTACGCTATTTATGAAAGGTATATAAAGTTTTATACACATATAAAGGTAATTTGCGTATATATTTATAAGCTTACACACATATTTGAATAAATTTAAACATTTTTAGTGGGGTTTTTGATAAAGTTTGAAAAGGGGTATTTTTAAAAAGATGTATATGAAAAGGGGTATTTTTGAAATTTTCCCTTTTTATTTTTAGCCTTAGCAATATTATTGTTTTATCTAAAAATGCTCAAAAGTACTAGAGAAAAATACTATAAAAATTGAACAATAAATCAACGAATAAATTCAAGAGATATGGATATATGCTTTTATTGTATGATTTAAATAAACAAAGGGTAAAACTATCATTGATACTAAAATTTATTTATTCTATTTTATAATTATTATATAAATTTAAACTAATCAACTTAATATACAACAACCCGCGCATGCGCGGGACATTACCTAGTGTAATTTGAAAACACACATTATGTAATTTGAAAACACACATTTTTCTTATCATCCCTCTCTCTACAACATCCTTTCATCTTATATATACTTATTACATTGTTGTAATCTCCAAGAAGTAAGTTTTTATGTATTTTGTTTTAAAATCTTGTACTATGGTTGGTCTTACCACCTAATAAATTAGTTCTTGTACCATGGCTCTGATACGAGAACAAAATGTTTTGTCTTAAATAGAAGGAAACGTGTTTTATCTTAATATATTGTAACATAAAATTAAGATTCAAATTATATAAAGAACAATAAATCAATGGACAGTTGAACCAGCCACTTACACGCAACTTAAAAACAAGAAATTATAAACATTCATTATTTACACATCAGCTTAGGATAGCCAAGATTGATGTATTTAATCCCTCTTTTGAAAGAGGTTTTACACCTACTTGGACTAAGGCGATGTGTATATATATATATATATATATTTTTGAATAATTAAAGAGGTTCTGGACTGAAGCCTATACATTCTTTCTGACCCGAAACCAAAGCATGTTATATGGTTTCGTCCCAAGCGCTACTCGAACCGACGACCTCTAAGCTTTTGCCAAAAATCTTTACCAATTGAGCTATTAGCACTTGGTATATTTGAATTTTTTTTATCTCTTTCTTTGTAAAGCATTTTCCGATAAAAAACTTATTATCTTATTATCTTATCGAATTTGGTTAATTTTTACACTGGCCCGACTTGGGACCAGCAAAATTTATTAATTTATAGTGTTTATTAATTTATAGAGTATTAATTTATAGAGGTTTTACTGTAATGAGATGTCTAATTATTATTGGTCGTTTAAAATCCTATGTGGACACCTTTAAGAGAGTATAGACTAGGTTTTGAACCCACGCGTAATAAAGTATATGTTGGGAACTATTATACATGATTGATGATATTTATTAAATATTATGTTTAAAAACTTAAATTATTATTAAGGCAAAAACCCACATACGAAGATTAACAAAATTCTTCTGATGAGGAATTAGATTATACGGTTGAGAGAGGATAGTAGAGAAACAAACTCTAGACAAAAGAAAAATAAATCATAATCACATGATTAGCAAATTTGATTCGTTAGAACAAAAAAAAATATATATACAAAAACTACATCCTATTGAAATAAACAAACATATAAACACACACAACAAAAAACCCTAGAATTATGAATACCTTATCAATAGAATTATTAATACATTATCAATTTTTTTGTTTGGTTCTTTATCTACTCCTTCGCACAAACTCAATTTTTCAAATTATATCCATGGATAGGATGAGCATCAATGGTTTTGGATCAAAGGTCACATGATCTGTAAACCTAAACATGAATCAAAACAAGCAAAATCAATAAATAAAAAAAGATATATATTCATATTGATTAGTAGTGCAATAATAAGAACTCACAGAACGTAACGTATAATGCAAAAATCAATTATAAAAGAACAAAAAATTTATTTAAAATAGTAGTATCAACACTAACTAATAAACCTAGTGAAAATTCGATATCAAAAGTTGTAGCCGAGGCTCTATATTTATAACTGGCATAATAATTTCTAGAAAATTTAACATTATCTCTAGAAATTTTTTAAAAATTTAGAAATACTTCCATATTTTCATATAATTCTTTTATTTCCATAATCTTTTTTTCCTTTTTACATTAAAAAGAAAACTAAATATAGAAAATATTGTAACTTCAAAAATGTCAAATAGTGAGTTGGCCAATTGCGATTGGTCGTTTAAAATCCTATGTGGACGCTCTCAAAAGCTTATAGCCTCAACTTTTATATAGTATAGACTAGGTTTTGAACCCACGCGTGGTTAAAATTATTTATGGTTGACGATTAATAAATTAACTACTCGAAACAATGTCGTTCATCAAGGAAAAGCGCAGTGCGCATGGACCTTTCAAACCATTCTTTATAAACCTGGTGCTTCTACCATAACTTAGTGAATGATAAGCATCTCCGAAAAAGCAAATACAAAAGAAAATCATATTATCATAAAATAAATTACAAAAACACTAAATAATTAGAGCTACAAATTTAAGCCTATCAATTCAACTATATTGTATACTAATGCTGTGGTGGAGACCCTATATTTATAGTTAATTGTTAGACTAACTTTTAGAATTGTTAGACTATTTCCATATATCTTTTGAGAATTTTTGAGAAATACCCCTTTTGGTGTACCCCTTTTTTAAAATACCCATATTTTCAATCCATTTTCAAAAATACCCTTTTTCAAATATGAAATTATTAACTTTTATAAGGTTGATTAGGTACATCAAGATCATCATTACTACTGGGAGACTAAATCCAAATATTTATAAGGTTTTAAAAGGTTATAAACGGCATTTATAAGGTTTTTATAAGGTTTTTAAAAGGTATTTATATGGTATTTATGAAATATATATAAATTTACACACATATAAAAATAATTTGTGTCTATAAATATAAGTTTACATATATCTTTTTGATAAATTTCAATTTTTATAATGATTTTTTGATAAATTTAGAAAGAGTGGTATTTTAAAAAAGTGGTATTGGAAAAGGGGTATTTTTGAAATTCCCCCATCTTTTCTTTTTCCTTTTTGCAACAAATTTTAAAATTGAAAACAAATATAATTTAAAAAATGTTAATTAGTGAGTTTAATTTGTATGTTTTTGTTAAATAGTTAAATCATAATATTATATATAATACATTCTTACATAGAGTTGTAAATGTGTATTTTTAAATTAAAAAAATAGAAACCAACATCAACAATATTGTAAAAAAATCGGTATTTTGTTCTTCAAATTTTAAATATATACAGTATGAAAATTGTGTCTCTTTCTTTATTAATATATATGTAAATATTTAAAATATATACTAAAATTAATATCATTAGTTATATATGATTTGTCCCCCATATAAAAAGAATCTCAGGATCTGCCACTGTATGTTTATTATTATCCTTTTAAAAAAATCATACAAGTATATAATAGGGGGATTTGCACAAATAACATTTTTATGATACCCTTTCTACAAATACTCTATCTGTGTGTCTATTTTCAAAAATATATTTTTCAATGTACAAAATGACTAAATTACCCTCTTTTAATATAACCCACCAAAAATAATACTCCTACTGAAAAAATTTCCCACCAAATTTTTTCAGCCACAATTTTTTTGCAATTCCTTAAAAAGCTTTTAATTTTGCAATTCCTTAAAAAGCTTTTAAAAAACCTTGTAAATATTTTTAAAAGCCTTAAAATTTTTTTTTAAAAACTCTTGTAAATCTTTTAAAAGTCATCCAAAACCTTTCAAAACTTTCTAAACATTTTAAAACCTTTGTATATCATTTTATAACATTTGAAACAATTGTAAATCGCTTTAAACCCTTTATAACCGTGATAAATTCTTTAATAAAAACTTTTGTAAACTTCTAAAACCCTTTAAAAACCCGTGTAAATCCTTAAAAACATTTTAAAGTCTTTGTAATGCCTTTAAAAACCTTTGTAAGCCCTTTAAAAACCTTTATAAACTTCTAAAACCATTTTAAACCTCTTGTAAATCCTTTAAAACTATTTTTAAATCTGTGTAAATATCTTTAAAATTCCTTGTAAATCCTTTTAATACCATTTTTAAATCCTTGTAAATGCCTTTAAAAAACTTGTAAATCCTTTTAAAAACACTTTTAAATCCTTTTAAAAACCCTTTAAAAATCCTTGTAAATTTTCAAAAACAATTTGAAAATCTTTTAAAAATCCTTGTAAATCTTTTAAAATCTGTTATAAACTTATAAAAGTTTTTAGAAACCAGTGTAAATCCTTTAAAAACAATTTAAAACCATTTGTAAGCTTCTAAAACCTTTTAAAAACCATTACAAAGCGTTTATAAACCACTAAAAACACTAGTAAATCCCTTTAAAAACCCTTGTTAATCCTTTAAAAGATCTTTTAAAAATCCTTGTAAACCCTTTTAAAAAACATTTGGCACAAACAATTTTATTTAAATTTTTTTTTTGCTGGAAATATTTTGTGGAATTTGTTTTAGCGGGAAAAGTTTCGTTGGGGGAAATTTTTTGGCGGGAAATTTTAAGGGGAAATTTTTTTGGAAGGAATATTATTTCAACTACGGATAAAATGACTATTAAAATTTAAGATAGGGCAACAATGAGAATGAGATAAAAAGATGATAGTTTTGCAAAAGGTTATCATAAAAAAGGTATTAGTAAGATTTTTTTTTGAAATATGAGGACCACTAGGCAGCAGAGGAAACAAATGAGTGGACTGAGATTTAGCTAGAGAAAGGTCAGATTCATAACATGAATTTACAAAACAGAGATACAGTTTCTGAAAGAACCCATCCCATTTTTTTTTCTTTTAAGCATGCAAACAATCCGGATTAACCCCTTTAAAGCAACCCAGACAATTTTACTAACACAACCAACTCAACGTAACCAGCGGAAGACTTAAACAAAAATCCAATCAAACCATTCCATTAATCCAACAAGTTCAACTATCAATATTCCAGAAACGAATTCATCCTAACATGCTTCTAAATTCCATTCTAGCATCCTAACAAATCCTACAATCATCTAAACACCAATGAGCGCCTAGATCATCCTCCTCTCTTCGCCATGATTCCACGGATCACACTTTGCTTTTACCTGCATCAAAGAAGAAGATGCATAAGTATTTCATAAATACTTAGTGAGGCAATCATACCACCACTGGCTATACACACAAGCACATTCAACCATTATCCAAGGAAAAGAACCAAACAACCAATAAAAGATAGACCAGAATCGCTTCTGACTATCGGTGTCGATCGACACCCTCCACTGGTGTCGATCGACACTCGCTGTCGACCCTCGCGGACGACACCGGTCTCGACACTACAATCGTAAGACGCAGTTATCCTCGCGCGATGAAACGTTGGTGTCGAGCGACACCCACCCTTGGTGTCGATCGACACCGACTCTCTGCAGACGCTCCAACTGCGTTTCTCACTGGATCTCTTCTCCAAAAGACCACCACGATAAGAACGAGTCTTCAAAGGATTCCACAGGCATCAATCATCAAATAAACAGCCAAACAAGCAAAGGAAATCAATCAAACAATCATCAAAACCCTAAAACAATGATCAAACATGCTTAGATAAGCCTGGTCATGCACTCACCTCTTTAAACAAGAAGAACATCAACGAAAACAAGGAAGAACAAGGAAGGATCTGTCTCCTCTAACACCACACAACACTGATCTAGCCTCTACTAGCCTTAAACCACCAAGAACACCACCAAGCACCACCAAAGACTCACAAAAACCCTCAGAAGCTCTAGAACCTTTTTCTCTCTCTGTAAGTGTTAAAAAGCGGCTGGGAAGAGACAACACACGACCTTCCCTCTTTTAAACACGACCTAGGGTTAACCAACCCAAACCAAGCCTCAATTGAACCGACGATTTAAAACTTAAACCGTCAAACCAGAAATACTAGTGTCGATCGACACCCAACCACAGTGTCGATCGACACCACCCGAATTTCCAGACACGAGCGTTACAATTCTCCCACACTAACTAGGATTCGTCCCCGAATCCTCCAACACAACCGTCAGTACACAACTGACCTCACCGAGGCCCCTATCTAATCAATATACTCGCGTTCCAGACCCTATTTGCTCATACCACCCACCTCCCCCGTCCATAGGTCACAACCCGTGGATCATACCGGCTCGTCCTCAGGCCTCAGCCTTAGACTACGGTATCCAGGAAGCCTCACCACTTCCCCCGCTCTCAGGTCGCAACCCTCAAGTCATACCGGCTCACTATTAGGCCACCCGCCTTCTAGCTACGGTATCCGGGAAGTCACACGCTCGCTCTCGGGTCGTCACCCTCAAGCGTGCACTCGAATCGTCATCCGAGGCCATCACATCATATCCGAGCAAATAAGTCTAAACGCCCCCGAGCAT
>NW_006238922.1:6121256-6121533 GCF_000375325.1 Capsella rubella | reverse complement strand
GACACAACAAGTCAAATCCAAGAAATACTCATCTTATTAATCTCCAATGTCATAATCATTACACAAAAAATGAGAATACAAAAGAGATACAACCAAAACCAAACTCAAAACCAAACAAGCCAACGGTCTACTCCTCGACCTGCTTGTCAAACCACTTCCGGAACCTTGCCTTCATCCTGGCCACTGGCTCCCACGTCTCCTCCAAGACTCCATCACAGTCCCACTGGACTCTCATCAAAGGAATCTTCTTACGTCGAAGTTCCTTTACCCGCCTCTC
>NW_006238922.1:6119713-6121156 GCF_000375325.1 Capsella rubella | reverse complement strand
CATCGACACGTGGAATACCTTATCAAATGCATGCATTACCTCAGGTAACTCCAACCGATAAGCCACCGGTCCAACCCGCTCCACAATCCTGAAAGGACCCATAAACCTCGGACTCAGCTTAGTCTCGGTAAGGGACCTGTTAGGACCACGCAACATCGCCATCTTGAGATACACCATATCTCCAACCTCAAACTCCAACTCCTTACGCCTCTTATCAGCATAACACTTCTGCCGGTCCTGCGCCTCTCTCATGTTCAGCTTCAGAACCCGAATCTTCTCTGAGGTCTCCTGAACAAAATCCGCACCATAAATGCTCCTCTCCCCCACTTGAGTCCAGCATAGAGGTGTCCGACATGGCCTCCCATACAACGCCTCATAAGGAGCCATCCCAATACTCGCCTGTTAGCTATTATTATAAGCAAACTCCACCAAGCTCAAGTGATCTGCCCACTGACCACCCCAGTCCAACACACACATCCTCAACAGATCCTCAAGTGTCTGAATGGTCCGCTCAGACTGCCCGTCTGTCTGAGGGTGGTAAGCCGTGCTCAAATGCACCTTAGTACCCATCTCCTTCTGGAAAGTCTTACAGAACGCCGAAGTGAACTTCGAATCCCGGTCTGACACAATACTGGCCGGTATTTCATGAAGTCTCACAATCTCCTGCACATACTTCTTAGCTATCACTGCCGCTCCATCGGTTTTCTTGATAGTCAAGAAATGTGCAGACTTAGTCAAACGGTCCACAATGACCCAAATGGCATCCTTGAACCGGGACACTGGCAACCCCACCACGAAATCCATCGTGATCATGTCCCATTTCCACTCTGGAATAGGGAGACTCTGCAATAATCCACTCGGCACCTGATGCTCAGCCTTCACTAGCTGACATACATCGCACTCAGAGACCCATTTAGCCACATCCCTCTTTATCCCGACCCAATGATAATACCGCTTCAGATCTCGGTACATATTGGTCGCTCCTGGATGAATAGAGAACCTACTAGCATGAGCCTCACTCAAGATCTCACGTCTCAACTCCTCATCCTTGGGCACACAAACTCGCCCATGCATAAGGATAGTCCCATTGGCTGCAACCTGATACTCTGACTCAGTATCCTTAGAAGCATTAACCAGCCCTGCATCCTTCTCATGAGCCGCTCGAACTCTGGTCAGAAGGTCTGCTCGGTTAGCTGCTTCTAACCCCAGTGGCTCCTGAGAAATAGCACACAACCGCAAGGTGCTAAGTTCTCCCACCAAGGTCTCCATGTCCTGCCCTCGAGCTGAAGCCGCTCGCTTTCTGCTCAGAGCATCTGCAACCAGATTAGCCTTACCGGGATGGTAAGCTATCTCCAGATCGTAGTCTGCAACCAACTCCATCCAGCGCCTCTGCCTCAAGTTCAACTCAGGCTGCGTGAATATATACTTCAGACTCTTATGATC
>NW_006238922.1:6119017-6119613 GCF_000375325.1 Capsella rubella | reverse complement strand
GCAAAGCCCTTCACAAACCGTCTGTAGTAACCCGCCAATCCTAGAAAACTCCGTATCTCTGTGGCATTCTGCGGTTTAGGCCAAACTCTGATAGCCTCAATCTTCTCTGGATCCACAGAAACTCCCTCTGCAGACACGATATGACCCAGAAAACCCATCTTTCTCTGCCAGAAACTGCACTTGCTCAGCTTAGCATACAGCTTATGCTCCCGCAGCTTCTCCAACACTGCCCGCAAGTGTATCTCGTGCTCCTCAGGACTCTTAGAATACACCAGGATATCATCAATGAAGATGATAACAAACTCATCCAGAAACGCCTGGAACACGCTGTTCATCAGCCTCATAAACGCCGCTGGTGCATTAGTCAACCCGAAAGGCATCACCACGAACTCATAATGCCCATACCTCGTCCTGAACGCCGTTTTACGGATATCCGCCTCGTCGATAGGAATCAGATGGTAACCCGACGCCAAATCGATCTTAGAGAACCACGTAGCTCCCCTCAACTGGTCCAACAACTCATCAATCCGCGGCAAAGGATACTTGTTCTTCACCGTGACTCGGTTAAGTCCCCGGTAATCGATACACAGCCGGAA
>NW_006238922.1:6115596-6118917 GCF_000375325.1 Capsella rubella | reverse complement strand
CGGTGAAACACTAGGACGGATGAAACCCTTACCCAGCAGATCCTCCAACTGCTTCTTCAGCTCCGCCAGCTCCGCTGGAGCCATCCGGTACGGAGCCTTAGACAACGGCGTTGTCCCGGGCTCCAACTCAATCGTGAAGGGATCAGACCGAGATGGTGGTAACCCATTCAACGACTGAAACACATCCTCGAACTCTTGTACCACCCGGATCTTATCCACTGCTACCTCCTCGACCGTCTCTGGCATGACAATCGTAGCCAAATAAGCTTCCCGTCCCTTTCGCATCATCTTATCCGCCTGAATCGCCGAAATCACTAAACTCCCCGAAATTGGTTTCACACCCTGGAAATACGTCTTCGGTCCTGGACGCTCGAAGTATACTCTTCCCCGGTGACAATCCAGATGAACTCTGTGCCGCTCCAACCAATCCATGCCCAGAATTACATCATACAACTCCACCAGACTAATGTACAGATCTGCCGGCATCGACTCTCCCGCAATCTGTACCTCCACACCACTAGCCCGTCCCTGAACCGCTAGCAAAGCGCCTCCTGCGACTCTAACGGCTCCATAACAACCATTGGGATCTCCTCGGATGTTACCACCCGTCGCGCACTCTGGGGTAATGAAGCTATTCGTAGCTCCAGAATCAAACATCACGTGGGACAGGAACCCGCCCACCAACAGGGTCACTACACAAACCCTTTTCACTAAGACCGCCCACCCCAAAAATCACAGGAAACAACACAAATTCTAAAACAACGGAAGGAAACAGAATGACTATTAGAATTAAACCTGTGATCGGCCGTCCAGTGCTTGGCTCTCCTGTCTCCACGGTCGTATACCCCCTCGATCCCTCGATCTGTGCCACCGGCGGTGCTCCCAGCTGAGCCAACGACTGCCCTGCCAACTGCAATCCTGGCTGCACCCACTGCTGCACCACTGCCTGCATCACCGGCTGCACCGCTGCTACCGCCATCTGCTGCAACTTAGGACACCTCGTCTTGATGTGCCCCGTCTCTCTGCAGTGGTAACAGACACGGGTATCCACCCACGGCTCGCCCTTCTTCGGGCAGCTTGCCACCCTGTGATCCGTACTCCCACACCTGAAGCACCTCCGATCACCCTGGGTCACCCTGGAAGTGTCATCCCACTTCCTCTTCTGTCCCTGAGCAGGTTTGCCACCCTTGCTCGGAACTGACTGTGGCTGTGTCTTCTTCGGCTGCGCCGACGGACTATGAATCACCCCGTGACTCTTCAACTCGTCTTCGATCCCCGCCGCCACCTCAACCAGCTCCACACGCGATGCATAAGCCCGCACCTTGCACAGCACCCTCATATCAGGGCTGAGACCCTTCATGAACCGACGCACCTGCATCTGCTCAGGATCTCCCGCACGCCCCGAGTACACCAAGAGTCGGCTGAACTCCGAGTCGTACTCCCGCACCGACCGCTCGCCCTGAGTCAACGCCAGGAACTGCGACTCTATCCGGTCCAATGCCTCCGCCGGAAAATACTTGGCATTATACTCTGCCAAAAAATCTCCCCACACCGCCAATCCCTGCCCCCTCTTGGCCAGCACACTCCGCCACCACAAATGTGCATCACCCGCCAAGTAGTGGGCCGCTAGGTCCACCCGATACGCCTCTGGGCATCTCATCGACTGGAAATACCGCTCCAATCGCACCCGCCACTCATCCGCTACAGCCGGGTCGGAACCTCCGAAGAACAAGGACATCCCGAACCGCTGCAGCTGCTCCAACATCCGCAGGTAGTACGGCTGCTCGACCACCGCACCTACCTCCCCAGGCGGTACAACCCCAACAACAGGCTGCACACCAGGCCCAAGAGGAGCCTGCACACCAGGCCCAAGAGGAGCCTGCACCGGCGGTACCCCACCCGGTAACCGCTCCAAAAGCTGCGTCAGCAAATCCGCAAGCCGATCATTCTGACCCTGGGATTCACCTGTTGGAACACCCCCGACCGGGTTCCCAACGACACTGGTACCGTTCCCGGACGAACCGGCTCTCACGGCACTCACACTCTCACCACCCACGGGCCTGTCCTGATGCGTCTGGGACTCACTAACAACATCGGCCGTAGCACTTCGGCCCACACTCGTGTCGCTATCCGAGGCAACACCACGCCCCCCAACGCGACCACGCCCACGACCACGACCACGACCACGACCGACAGCTCCACCTCTAACCATCTGCAACACAACAGAAGGCTAAGAACACCAAACAAATCACCAAACAACACACTTACCGTGGAATCTTATTGAAGGCTCGAGAGGATGATCTAGGTCTCCATGCTCACACATTTGATTACACACACAATCATTCAGCATGCAATCCACATCATCATTCCTCATCAATGAAATTCACACATCACATCACAATTTTTACCAATTAAATCTCGTCCTAGAACCGTAAATGCTCTGATACCAAATTGAAAGAACCCATCCCATCTTTTTTTTTTAAGCATGCAAACAATCCGGATTAACCCCTTTAAAGCAACCCAGACAATTTTAAAGAACACAACCAACTCAACGTAACCAGCGGAAGAGTTAAATAAAAATCCAATTAAACCATTCCATTAATTCAACAAGTTCAACTATCAATATTCCAGAAACGAATTCATCCTAACATGCTTCTAAATTCCATTCTAGCATCCTAACAAATCCTAAAATCATCTAAACACCAATGAGCGCCTAGATCATTCTCCTCTCCTCGCCATGATTCCACGGATCACACTTTGCTTTTACCTGCATCAACGAAAGAGATGCATAAGTATTTCATAAATACTTAGTGAGGCAATCATACCACCACTGGCTATACACACAAGCACATTCAACCATAATCCAAGGAAAACAACCAAACAACCAATAAAAGATAAACCAGAATCGCTTCTGACTATCGGTGTCGATCGACACCCTCCACTGGTGTCGATCGACACTCGCTGTCGACCCTCGCGGACGACACCGGTCTCGACACTCCAATCGTAAGACGCAGTTATCCTCGCGCGATGATACGTTGGTGTCGAGCGACACCCACCCTTGGTGTCGATCGACACCGACTCCCAGCAGACGCTCCAACTGCGTTTCTCACTGGATCTGTTCTCCAAAATACCACCACGATAAGAACGAGTCTCCAAAGAATTCCACATGCATCAATCATCAAATAAACAGCCAAACAAGCAAAGAAAATCAATCAAACAATCATCAAAACCCTAAAATAAAGATCAAACATGCTTAGATAAGCCTGGTCATGCACTCACCTCTTTAACCAGAAGAACAGCAACGAAAACAAGGAAGAACAA
>NW_006238922.1:6114829-6115496 GCF_000375325.1 Capsella rubella | reverse complement strand
GAACAAGGAAGGATCTGTCTCCTCTAACACCACACAACACTGATCTAGCCTCTACTAGCCTTAAACCACCAAGAACACCACCAAGCACCACCAAAGACTCACAAAAACCCTCAGAAGCTCTAGAACCTTTTTCTCTCTCTGGAAGTGTTAAAAAGCGGCTGGGAAGAGACAACACACGACCTTCCCTCTTTTAAACACGACCTAGGGTTAACCAACCCAAACCAAGCCTCAATTGAACCGACGATTTAAACTTAAACCGTCAAACCAGAAATACTAGTGTCGATCGACACCCAACCACAGTGTCGATCGACACCACCCGAATTTCCAGACACGGGCGTTACAACTTGGAAATTTGATACAAATATTTTATAATGTTTTAAAAGGTTTTAAATCGTTTTTACAAGTTTTATAAGGTTTTTAAGTGGTTTTTAAAAGAGTTTATAAGGTTTTTAAAAGGTATTTATAAGTTATTTTACGCTATTTATGAAAAATATATAAAAATTTAAACATATATAATTTGTGTGTATATTTATAAGGTTTTTAAAAGGTATTTATAAGTTATTTTACGCTATTTATGAAAAATATATAAAAATTTAAACATATATAATTTGTGTGTATATTTATAAGTTTTCACACATATTTGGATAAATTTCAACATTTAAAGTGG
>NW_006238922.1:6114520-6114729 GCF_000375325.1 Capsella rubella | reverse complement strand
ACCTTATAAAAACCTTATAAAAGTCTTATAAATGCCGTTTAGAACCTTTTTAAGACTTTATAAATATTTCTATTGAGTCTCCCAATATTAATGATGTTCTAGATGTACCTTATAAACTATATACAAGTTTACAATTTTTCATATTTGAAAAGGGATATTTTTAAAATGGATAGAAATTTGTGTATTTTTAAAAAGGGGTACACTAAAAG
>NW_006238922.1:6114002-6114420 GCF_000375325.1 Capsella rubella | reverse complement strand
ATAATATGTTATATTTGTTTAATTGTTAATATATGTATGAATATATTATACCATTGAGCAATTTCATTGTCTAAAATATAAGGGTGAATAAAAGATTTTGGAAAATAATATTTTTTGCTTAAATTAAAGATAACAAAGTTCAATATAAATCGTAATATAGCAATTTTAAAATATTTTTAAAGAAAATATGTAGTTTTTTATAATTCGTATTTGAAAGATTTTTTAATGTTTTCCTCAACGATGCTATAATTTATTTTAGAATCTTTATGTTTATTTGCGTTGTTTATATGAATTTATTTACAAATGACTATATTTGTATTTAACATCATATTTTAGATTGATGTTAATTTGAAAGAACTTTACCATCATATTAAATCATAATTAATTAATTTTCATAGTCTGAGAATGATTTTTTGAA